>NW_010271902.1:2390-2629 GCF_000690775.1 Eurypyga helias
CGCCCCCGCCATGACCCTTTGCAGAGCTGGTGGCGCTCCCAGGGCAGCACGTTGGCCGCTGACGTGTCCCGTGCCGCGATGGCTCGCTGGGGACAGAATCGCTCCCCGTTCCACAGGGGTGATGCCAAGGGAGGATGCCGCATGCTGGGAGAGAAACCTGCTCCATGGGTCCATCCGCAGGCTGGAGGAGGCTAGGATAAGGCCAGACTGGGAGGCTCCCCCCTGGCTGTTGGGTTTTG
>NW_010271903.1:0-269 GCF_000690775.1 Eurypyga helias
GGAACGAGCGGTGCGAGCGGCCCTATCGACCCGTCGCGAGTTGCCGCCGCCACGGCCTTGTTCCGGGGCGCGGAGGGCGGTGCTTCCCGGGAAGAAGGCCAGTTCCCGGTCTTGCACGAAGGAGATGGAACGGGGTTGATAAGCGGCGGAAACGGCTGCGCCGGGTGGCGTTGGCGCTCTCCTTGCCGCGGGGACGGGGGGGCCGCCGCCTGGACCCTCGCTCTGGTTCTGCTGCACTTCCCTTGCTGCGGCCTGGCCCGTGCGTCTCC
>NW_010271904.1:0-16023 GCF_000690775.1 Eurypyga helias
TAACCGGTGCCTGGAACCAGGACATCCGTGTAGCGAATGGCTTTCCTCGAAGGAAAACCTGTCTTGATGTAATTTATACATTCATGAGCAATTTGCTGAACATCTAAACTGTAAAAAAATAACTGTTGGTAACAAAGTTGATCACCAAATGCTCTTTACTGCAAGAAATCCCGGAATTGATGTAGTAACACATTTATTGATCACTTTACCAACTAAAGGTACAATTTTATACAGTCAGTCAACAGCAGTAACACACTCTATGAGAAGCTATGCTTTAAAAAATGGTGTTTACAATATGGATTTCACTACAACTTTTCAGGCCAAGCTTTTACAGTGCTAATCAAACAACTGCTGCACTTGAACTTTTTCCCTAAAACATCAACAGTAATGTCGTAGACAAAGTATCTTTTCCATTGTTAATGCGGGTTTAGAATTTAACAAGACAACTTCAAAAGGTTTAAAACATCCATAACATTGTCATTACTTTAACATTCACACTGATAAAGTGATACATTTAATACTTCCTAGCATTAATAAACAGTGTAAAAATATATTGCATATATATATATACAAATTTGTTTCCTTTTCCTGAAAAAACCTAGTACAAACTAGTAGTATATGATCCCCCCTTCAAGTTTCTTTTACTTACTTTAAAGATTGAATAGTAGTAGTTTTAAATTAACAGAAACACAGATATGGAAACAGAGAATCACTGTTGTGCTCCCCCACAACCTCTTGGCACGGTTACTAAGCATATTAACCCCTTGGTAATGGTGATTTCATCTTTGCTAACACCAGTTGGAGTTTTGGCACTGACTGCGGTGGGGATAAGATTCTGCCCAGCGTGCTTTGCGCTGGATGGTGCCTGGCCCCCTTTATCAAGTGGTTAAATATCTTTGCTTAGGACATGTTTATCTATCGTAGTTAAGATTAAGAAATGCTATGCTCAAGTTGTTAATTTGAAATAATGAAAAAAAAAAAAGGTTCAGTGTTTAAATTAGTGAGGAAAAAAAGTAAACTTGTAAGGTTAAATGATCACGTAAGATTTTTACCGTGTTGAAAATTTCACAGTGAACACAGTAGGCTAGTACAGCTGAATGTTAATGTCTGCAGTGCCTGCAGTTACACATATTGCAGGCAGTTATTAGCACACAGCAGCTTCCTGGTTTTCTGGACCAAGAGGAAAGACGAATGAAAATAAGAACAAGAGATAATAAGATTCACTGGAAATTTTTATCATGCTGTACAGTGCTCCATGGAAGACTATGTCAAGACCCAGCTCCCTATCACAACTATTTAACAATTAAACTCTTAGTAGTGCTCTATGTAACCTAAAAGACTTTTGCCTCTACACTTTATGGTCAGGTCCTGACAGCACAGACATCCAGATTTGCACAAATAAAAGAACCAGAACATTTAAACCAAGTGAGAAACGGATGTTGGAACAGCATGGACAGATAATCAAGCCAGCAAAGGAATAAAGCATAGTGTGGATAAATAAATGGTTCATGACTGAAGAAAGCCAACCTCAAACATTCAAAAATTATACTTCTGTATAAATATATATTTCTCCTATAATATTTAAATCTGTGAAACATAAAATCTTACCAAGAATAAACTTCAATATACTTTTCCAACATCGACCACGTCTTTGCTTTACAGAATGTAAAGACAATTACTTTGTATTATAAGCATCATACAAAACATTTTCCCTGCTGCAAAGGTTTGCCAAAGCTGATATATTCTGAACGCAGCACAAAGATAAACACAAACACACTTTTGTGGCATCCTATAACTTGGTTTTGCCTATGACTTTGCCATTTCATACGCTACAGTGGTAAAAAAAAAAAATCAGTTTGCCAACAGGATTTTATACGGGAGGTGAACTGACCTTACACAAAGCCTCTGTAAAGGGTCAGTATGTATTTAGCATGAATATTACACACATACAGCATTTCCCCTGCATTAATACAACCCTATTTAACAGAGCCCAGGCTGCCTTATTTCACATTTATTTGACTAGTTTGTTTAGAAACAACATTTGAGCAAATGCAAGTATACCGAAACTCATCTGATGTAAACTGGAGCTTAAAATAATTCACTATGGTGGGGACCCAGATTGCCATCTTTTTTCTTATTTTGTTGGTCATCCGTAATACAGCTCCTGATCAAAACGTAAGGATGGATGACGTATATTTTTAGGGCTATATATTTAATTAACTTGAATGTAACGTTTGTGATGTGTTCTGAAAAATGTGCAAAGTAACCGAAAAATCCTGATTATAGATAACTGAAAGTAATGGCAAATTATTATGAGTATGGTGTGTAAGACCTTTAAACTGCTTACAACATCACTTTGTACAGTGCCATGAGCTTTACAGCAACTCACAAAAAGAGATGCTGTAAAACTAGATCTGACAATCAATTTGTTGGCTGTTTATCTGCAGTGCACTATGGTAGGTGCTTAATGTTTTTCCAAAGCAGGTTAGTCAGTTGGGCATGTCCATGCCAATTGCCAAATGTAAGGTATTAAAAAAAGGAAAAAAAAAAAACCTCCTCTTCAGTTTTGCCAGTAGTGTGTATGTCTGCCCCAAAGTAGTACTTGTGTGCATGCACGTGTGCATGACTACAAAAGAGAATTTATTTTTTAAAAAGTAATTTCAGACTACCAGTATTGCAAATTTTTGTCAAGAACGCCCAGGAAATAGGCCAGGCTTGGTTCCCCTTTTATTTATTATCAGGCTTGCTCTTGCTGAAGTTTACCCAGAGTGGATTATCAATTAGTTTGAACAAAACAAGCCAATTCAAACGTTTTCTGACAAGATATCTTAAACTTGTTTTGATAGCCACCTTTTCCTTATGGATTTTTGAAGCAATATAGCCAAGGTTATATACTGAAAAACATGAAAAACCACCAAATCTATTACAGTTATTTCTTCCTGCAAAACCAAATTATTTGGACAATTAAGATGTGGAGGTTCTATCTGCAATATTCTTTAGCTTCCTGAAGCACTACTCTTAACTGGGACATCTTTCAAAACATTGGTTTTGAGTTTAATGAGCAAGCAGGAAATAAATGTCTCTCCCTAGTTTTAGGATTCTAAAGACTTAAAAAGAATATCCCACTCCATCGTTTCCAGCTTATAGTAGGTAAGCCGAATGGGCACTTGGGTGTGCAAAATGAGTAACTCAGTGTTTAAATGCTATTTTGTGGACAAACACCCCAAATGCAGGAGGTGCACATGCATCAAATTGAGGCACTCCAGACTCTGAGAATTTCACACAAGTTTGAGATCCCTCATTATGCTTCAGGTATTTAATTTTATAAAGGTCTATGCAAGGTTCAAGTTCACAGGCACTGTATGACAGCCCTGTTTCCTGTTCCCACCTCAACAGACCATGACTTCGTACTTACTAATTGATGCTGAACAACTCAACTTGCTTCAGAAAGTTGGGACAAAGGAAAATGTAGGGCCCATGCAGGGCATAATTTTAAAAGGTCTCTTTAGAGAAATCTTGCTTTCACCCCAACTCTTGTCCTTTCTCACTACAGAGAAACTCTGCTTGTAACACCAAGTCTGTTAGAATCACTGAAGAGTGATTTCTCCCAGAAGCAGGAACAGGGTAGATGTGTAAAAACATAAAAGCCTCCTTAGATCTTTACCTTCATGCTATGGAGGGAGAATGGCAGTGTCACCAGCTGACCAAGCTGAACAGCGTGGGCTGCAGGACTACAGTTTGGCCCTAATAAGATTTGAGGTTTGGATTACCGTTTACATGGTTTAACTACTTAGCTGGATCCAAAGCGTATGTGTATGCACACAGAAACCTGTACAAGCCTTGTGTATTACATTACTTACTACCAACTAACAGAAGACCCAAGAGCACAATATTCACGCTACAAATAATGTACACAAAGGTGTAGTTATTTTGGCACACACGCAAGGCTAACAGTCAGTTAAGAGGACACGTACTAGTGTAACACATTGCATCTGCTCTATCATGAAGGTAAAGGGTTTGTTTATTGGCCAGTGCAGACAATTCTCATTCACGGATGACAGGCACATGCCTCCAGAATACATGCACCACTGAAAGGCAGGGTTATGTTTAGAATATCATACATGCAGGCACAAAGAATTGTAATTTAAACTATGACAAGCCTTAAGGAAAAACTATCAGTTACAACTTTAAACTTTTGGTTTTGGAGAAAGATACAAGAAGATTTTCTCTACAGATGGTTACATATGGCTGGGATACCTACCACTTGCAAGCCAAACCCGTAGCAGTTACTTGCCTTTTAATCCTGGCTAATTCCAGCTGCCATAAAAAATATTAATTGAGCCAACAGAGGTGAAATGTGGGTGACTGAAATGCTAGTACATGAACAAAGCTTTCTATAATGCAAAAAAGTTCTCAGTGGAATTTTTAATTTAGGTAAGGTCAGTAAAATGCATGGAAAATATCAGAATCCAAAATATCTTTGAAGGATAATCTCAATACTGATGAAAACCACAAGTTGTGACATCTCAGTAGCTGTGACATGTGAGTAGCTTTGAAATCTCCCTTTCCCTGCCCTACAGTGAAAAAGAAATGAGAAATATTGTACGTTAAAAAAAAAGGGGATCTAGATCTTGGCCACTGTCTAATGTTCAACATTTCCTTTGGGATTCCAAATATGATCAAAATTAAAGACAACTGTTCACACAGGACCGTTGAACAATGTATGTTTTTTAATGTCTGCTTCTCAGTAACACTACTGTGATAGCTTTGATAGCCACAAAAAGCAAGACAATAATTTTTGTTTCTGTATTTCCAAATCGATAAGATTGTTACAAAACCCTCAACAAGTAACTAAAGCACATAAAGTGACTGGAGGGAATCAGTAACCAAGCACTAATAAGAAAACTCATTTGACTGCGTATCTTACTTATAAAATAGGTTATTTTTAGAAAATTATTTGTAAGGACTAGTTTCATTTCTTGTCCTCAGTCTTGCAAAGGCTTTGATGACCAGGTTAAGTCTCAGTGGAGATACAGGTAAGATTGTGTACTGCCATAGCATTTAAGGTTTTCATTTTAAATGAGCAGTGTAATTTGAGTTTGTTCTTTAAGACAATTATTGCTAAAAGCTACCCAAACTTTCTGATCACATTTCTTTTGGTAGCATGTTCAGCAGTAATGAAAGCAAAGACAATTAGGAACAACAGGGGTTTATAGAACACGTCACATAGAAGAGTGCTGCACAGAATTAGATGCTGAACATCACACTGGAAAGTTAGATGGAATGAGTTGAGATGCCCAAAAAAAGGGAGAGGAGTACCTTAATAGGTACTCATGTCCTTATTTCAGACATGACATACAGTTACAGTCTGGAGTATGGTGCACAGGGAGAGCATATGCTCTACAACATTTCAAGGGTTGAAAATGGGTCACCTCCTGAGCTATCCTTTACCCCCATCTCTGAGGTACCAGCTCTACTTGCTGTACTGAGATTTGAGGGAATGGCAGACGAACAAGAAAATGTACTTTGCCTCATTCCCAAACAGGCCTGGAACTTATGGCTAACATTCAAGCCAGTATTTAGGCTTTTCATTTCCTACCGATACTAGTGGAGAAGTAAGAGCTTAAGTAGGTGGCTGAACCTCTAATATACAGCTACATATGGTGCTTTTCTTCATAGCCCTTATTTTCCACACAACATAGAGTAAAAGGGAAAAATCTTTCCAAAGTATTATCTTTCCAGGCACAACTTCCCTTTGTCACTGTCCTATATCAGGATTCCTTCAAATGCATCTATTTGATTGAGTTTTAAAACTACCCAGCTGTAGAAACAAAGAAGAAACAAAGAAGCCTGTTCCTCAAAAATAAAATACTGCTATTTGAAGCATCATCTCAGGTCCTAATCCAAAGCTACTACGTCATCGAAAGTATTTCAAAGAACTTTGCGTCGGGCCCATGCAAAATGCTTTGGCTCATGGCAGGGATTTTATACTGTACAAGTAATGCAAAGTAAACTCTGGCAGAACCCTAGCTAGTTCCATCACCCTCTTCTAAGCAGTAGCTCAATTTCTACTCAGTGTCAGCTTGGATCTGTCCACATTCTCAATTCCTTTGCATGCCTTCTCTCTTATGAGTGTGCTGGCCTCTCCTACTGACTGTGAAATAGCAACTTTTAACCTAATTACACCTTAAAACCTTCCTAACCAATCCATGTAGCAACAGCCTGGCATTACTGACACTCACTATTTGGGTACCTGAGAAAGCCTGCCACCTGTGCACCTCAAGCTAAGTGTAACCTGAGGTGCCAAACAAGGCAGCTAGATAGCAACAAACAGCCAGATCAACAGCGTGCCGAAAGGGCTCTGCAGTAGACTGAATTTCACCCTTTGTTTGGGCAGGGTCCAGATCTTTTCAGTTACCACTGAGTTACGAGTCAAGTCTTAAAGTCAACGGGAAGAACAGGTACATCGGTTTGGCCTGTATCTTAGCTGAAGGATTTATCAACAGTTAGAGGGTTAGCCTTTTTATTCAGAGCAGCCAGGACCATCACGGAACCTTCTTCAGGAGCACAGGCACCAGTGACACAGAAGAAGGTTCTCTACATTTAGACAGTTCACTACCATGCTGGAATAATTTAGCCGTTGTTGGTATCACAGTATGCTATTTTCTGCCTCAGAGTCTGACAGGTCACCAGTGCAACACAGGAGTGGATAATCCTTCATTCCATTGAATTTTTCTTCAAAAAGAATCGATAACTAAGAAAGGCTCCACAAAGCTGGACACTTCTCATCCTGAGCATCCTTAGATACATCAAAAGTCTTCCCAGGTAACCAAAGCCAACCATGGGAAAAGCCATTTAAATCTTTACAAGAACATGTGCTGAGTTTTGGCAAACTTCCCTCCCTCTTCAAAACAAAGCCCAAAATAAATTCTAAACAAACAAAAAAAAATCTCCAAGCCCACAAGGAAGTCCTTGCCTTTGTTTGCTGTTGTTGTTTTGGTTTCAGGCTGATGTATGGGCTCACAGGGTCATTGGAGGCAGCGTTACAAGAAAGGCTACCATTCAGTGTCAGAAAAACAAACCATGATCAGTTCAAGGGCTGAAAATCAATGCTCTGTTTCTGAACGCTGGGCAAATACAGACTGTTGACCTGCAGGGCACATGGCAGCACACATGCTCACTAAATTTCACATACTCTCCGTGGGATGCTGATACAGATGGGGAGGGGGCAATAGATTTATTAACCTTTATTCAGAGGCAAACAGGAAAATCAGTGCATGAGCTCTTTTTGAAAGCTAAGCAAAGCAGAACTGCTAGCAGCTGGCTTAGATACTGAAAAATCTCATCTTTCATGATTTTAGAGAAGCAGAGTAATACATTAGAGTACTTGTTCAGCTCCTGAGGAAAATTAGACCAGCCTTTTCTCTAATTAACCAATATAACCTATTAACCAATATAACCTATTTAACCAATATAAAAAAATAAGGGTTTTTTTATTCCTATTAAGCTGGTTTGGCATTCTGGGCCCAGGCAGGTCACACTCAGTGGCCTGTACCTCTAGCCTGTGGAATTTGTTCTCCTTCCATAGTAGTGGAAAGCCATTCCCATCAATACTATTACTCCTGAGTTAGGCAGCAAAAGTGAACAGAGAATCAAATCCCTTGGCTTCAGACAAATCTAACATAAAATGTTGCCCATTTATAATTGTATATTTTTCTGGGCAAATTGCACTTAATTACATGGATATTAATTGCAAATGTCCTTATTCCCAGTGGCCATAAACTTTTCCTTACACATGTTCTAGCTTAAAGGGAATACGGGCTGATGTATGTGCATAACAACATTCACTTAATAGCAATCTGATTGGCAGTGTTTAGTCATAATCAGTATTTTAAAGCATTATTAGCTTAATGCCCCCTGTATTTACAAATGTGAGGCAGTGAAAACTTGAAAACAGACTGCAAAAAGCTTTAATAGACTTTCTTAGTAATGTCTTACTCCTCACCTCTCAGATTAGTATAATAGCTCCACCCAAATCCAGTCAGTCAGAACCATGCTACAGTACACACAGTAACAAGCACAAGGTATAGACAGGAGGAAAGTAAGGGCTGGTATTTTCTACCTCTTTCTGTTGACATAAAATATTTTAGAACCGATATTGTCCTGGAAATAGTGCTTTTTTTTTTCAGTTTTTCATGAGTGGTGTATGACATTTACAGTCTAGCACCTCGTATATTACAACCACTTACTCCCCAATAGTATATTGTTGAGTGTTTTAAGGAAAGTGCCAGATCCTGTATAAGACATTTTAAAAAAGCCCCCAAACAGCAGTCAAATCAAACTGCATAAATAATGGGATATTCTTCAGAAAGACTGCTATGAAAGACCCTATTTTCAAGAGGTTCTCTTCTACATCCTCAGGGCAACCGGACATTTAGGAATGTTTGAGATCTTTTGCTTGAATTGACAAAGTGTGGTATAACTGCTCTTGACTTTTTTTTTTCCTAAAGCTCAACAAAATTATGTATTTTTTGTACCGATATATTTATTTTTGCCAATATACACATGAGGAATGTAATGAAGTGGTGTTGTGCTGCAAGTAGCTCAGCAGATGTTGAAATCAGTTCCAGTTCCTGAAAACAACTTCTTGACAACATAGTCTTAGCATTCACAATAACCAAAACATGTGGGATTCATCTACATCATTCTTACAAATATATTCTCTTGCCCCCTCTCTTTCTCCCTCTGTGTTGTAAACCCTCAGCCTTACTTGCTTCCTTGTACTTTATGATCGTATGTGCCTGCATGCTTATAGCCAGATACATATCCTGAAGCATCCACCAGATCTTCTCGGCCAGCTTTGCCTTTTCCTTTCCCACTGGGATCAAACCTCTCTTTGTGAGAACCCGTGAATTTTGATGTATCTGTAAGGCGTGATACAGTTGGAGATGAAATGGCTTTCTATTGGAAGAAAGAAAAGAAAAAACCCACATCAGAAATCAGTTATTGTTAATGCAGACATTTGTACATGCTACCGTCATTTAAATATTTGCTAATGATCGAGATTACATAAATATCTACTCACTTCTAGCAAAAGGATACAAAACACGTTTGTTTCTTGCCATTACATACAGTGACAATAATCACATAGCTGAGAACAAAACAGTGCAAGTTAGGTCAAAACATTTTAGAAGAGACTTTCAATAGGAGACACTTCTGATCAATAATCAAGTTCTAAGCACCAAAGATATGAAGAAGTCATAGGGAACAGCAATATTCAAAATCCATTACGTCAAATCCAAGCATAAAGGCCTGGCTCTACCAATATAGAAAAAACAAACCAATACAGCTAGAATTCATTGCTTCAAGAGATGAATTTATTCTAAACTCTAGGATTCATCAGAGAAGTAACAAACTAAAAGGACTGAAAGTTACTTTCAGTGTTAGCAAATCAGCAGTCTATGAAATGACATTGAACAAAGACTTTCCTCTACGTTGCTTCCACTGAGTCACATCTGGCTACTTCAAAATCTACGTTTTGCTGTCATTGAGAGAAAGAAAATTTGACTACACAAACAGAAATAAAAAGGTAATTCACAGAACAATGCAGGAGCATGCTACCCTCTGTGCTTGGACTGGGAGCAGTCTCTTTGATCCTTTTTAAGCTGACATGTTGACATCAGAAGAGAAAGGGCAATAAAGGAGAAGGGAAAACCAAAGATTTTTTTATAGTAGTGGCAATGGAGCTAAGATGAACAAAGACTGATTAAATCTGGGTATCTTTCTTAAAGTGAGTCACCCTATTAGGGTGCATTTTAGAGACAAAAGTGGCATGGATGTCATCGCAGTGAATGCTCTGACAAACATCTTTCATCAAAAACTTCATTCCCCCTCTATCCATCCTCAGCCCAAATAAATGATCATTAATGAGATCTAACTACCTGACATTCCAAGTTACACAGAACATATAGTTTTCCTGTCCACACTGGCCTGCTAGCACCTTATAAACAGGAAACCTGTATTCACAGTAGAGCTAATTAAAAAAAAAAAGCACCCAGTGATCAGCAATTGTGATAGCAGCCCAGGTAGATAAAATGAAAACGCAATAAAAAATGTATAAGCTGAGATATCAAAAGTAGCGAAGTGAAAACTCCTGGCCTGGTGCCCAGCTGATAATTTATTTTTTCTGTTCCGCAGAGTATTAGTAAATTGAACAGGTTGTACACAGAGTTACACAACAGAACCAAAGCCTGGCCACTGGAAATCACTCTGACAACTCAGGGCACAAAAAGACACGTGCTTCTGGAAGAGCGCCTAACGTGTTCGCTTCACCTTGGGCACAGGCCCTAGGAATTCTGTGCTACTTTAAACCTTGTGAATCAATGCCTTGTTTAGTAAGTGAAGGAAAACATGGAAGTTTGCACCTTGAGCAAAAATTCTGGCACAAACTAGTAGGAGTAAGCTTTTATGACTGTACAACAGAATACCTGTGAGGAAGTTTCTAATGCCTGTTTAAGTTATTACTAGGTCATTCTGCCTCTAAAAGAACATATGATGCTTCCTCCTAAAGGCATCTTCTTAACTATTAGCACACTTATTCTGTGTTCTTAACAAACTTACAAAGAAAATGAAGATTCCACCTGTGACTCTCTCCATGTAAGCCAGAAAGGAAAAAGATAGGGCACAATACTTGCCAAAATACCTTTCATCATCCCTAACACCAGAAGAAGCTGCTTTAGAAGATGCAAGGAAGCTTACAATATAATCCAAGGACTAAACTTTGCTCTACATTTACTCATATAAAACTACTGCTAAAAGACACAGGATGCTACCAGCGACAAAAGCTGTTTGTACTGTAAACATGGAAATACTTGAAGTGCAAGACAGGGTCAATATTCAGTATAAAGTTAATTAAACTCAAGATGTATTTACTTTCCTTGTATTTCATCATCACTAAAATCAGTTTTCTCTAAATGTGCACACACTCTGAATTCTCAATATGCAGAATGAAGCCTCAGAAACTCCAGTTGACTGCCTTCTCTTTTACCAAATTTATTCTCAGAGCAGACTGCAGTTCTGAGAATTTGTAATGTTAAGTTTAATCACTATTTGGAAAAAGAACTACAGCTTCTACTCCTCAGTTTCAAAGGCGTGGCATGATCAGTATGAATTTTGCCTTAATATCCAAATTACAATAAAAATAAATAAGAATTTCAGTACCATAACATAATTAGACGTACTAAGACAAGTATGAGTTCAATACGAAAGGAAATGCAGGTATATTAACACCCAAGAAGAAACGGTAAAATGCAGATTAACAAAATGGCCTTTGCCAATAACAAAGGATGTTCCCAGGAAACTACTCCCAGGGAATCATTCCCAGTGGTAAAGTTGAGGAATGTGTTGTTTATATCAAGGCAGCCTCCACTCTCACAAGACCACAACACAAATGACTTAATCAGGGGAAAAAAAAGTGCATCCTAACAAGATGATAGCAACAAGGTTGCAGCGTGCCACATGAGCCTTTCCTTTTCCTGTTATTCTACTGGGAAAACAGCAACATATTTCAAAGCAACAAGGAAAACAGAGGATGGGCAACTACTTGACCTACAGTTCATGTAGCCTTAACTAAGATCCTAGAGCAAAGGACCGGTCTGTAACAACTACTGACTCTTAAAGGACTCTATTAAACATCTGTCCATAAAGTAGTTTGTCACTGTCAGTCATGAAGAACCCAGGAGACACAGTGATGTCTCGGTAGTAAGCATCCCTTGTCCTCTGTGTCCCACACACACAGGGGATGCAATGGGTGTGCCAAAATGTGACTCATGTGGCACACACATCTTAGTGCTTGACTGTGAGGGTGTGAGTGAATGAAATCTATTAGAAAACAGGTACATGTGAATGAGAACCACCTTACTAGAGACCTTGTAAATTATGTTTACCTTCACCTTCTTGCACTGAGTGGGGTTTTTGGGTTTTGTTTGTTTGTTTTCCCCCACTAATCTCCCTTGATACTTCTCCATTGGAATTTACCAGTCATCTGTATACAGACTACACATCAGCTACTTCCGCCTGGTGTCTCTCTTGCATCCTCTGGTGAAGACTTGTGCTAGGACTAACATGAAAACATCATTTTATAACTTATTCTTCATCTGCTAGCGCCGAGCGTGTTCCCAGTGCAACAGCAATACAGCAAATGGTTGAAATACAACTAATAGCTCTATGGTTTAGCAACCCCTTGATATATCTAAATAAAAATAAAAATAAAAATCTCTCTTATTTAGCAGACATCTTGGAACAATGTTTCAGATCTCTGACTTCCCTATCATAGAATGGCCAGACTTGGAAGGGACCTCTGGAGATCATCTAGTCCAACCCCCCCTGCCAAGGCAGGATCACCTAGTGCAGATCACACAGGAACAAGTCCAGGTGGGTTTTGAATGTCTCCAGAGAAGGAGACTCCACGACCTCTCTGGGCAGTCTGTAATCTATTAACTGAGAACTGATATGTGTATTTGCAGGGAGAAAGAAACATCAAAATTCTAAGTAAAGGCAATTAACACCACAGGTTAAAAAAATACAATCTTTTTCTCCTGAAAAAAGTTAAACAAAACCTAAAGCCCAGCACAACAAACATCACAAATCCAGAGCAAGAACAGTGATGCAACATCCCATGTTCTTTTAGCCCAGGATGGATCAGAAGGCTTCCTGTATCACAGGAGGTCACAGTATGTGAAATGAACATAAAGGGAGTATCCGCAAGGCAACCATTCCTTCTCCAAATTGTTTTTAACTGAGTAAAGAACTGCAGCCCTTTCCTAAGCTGCATGTGAAGTCACTGATGCACCCCTTCCCAGATGTGACAGAACATTACAATTGAAAGACGGCAATCCCTATTGGTTTCCTGCTGGCACAATTTCTATGAAATGGGAAGCTCACTCTGCCTTCAACTAGTACAAAATTCAAGCAATTTTAATTCCTTGTACAATATGCTCTCTCTCCCTGAACTGATCCATCCACATAAAAGATCAGAGACAATGAGATGCCACATAAGGCTATATAGAATACCACATTTCTCCTTTTTCTTCTCCTTCACGTTTCTTATGATGAATATGTATGCATTAAAAAGAAAATACTACTTACTCCTTAAGGTCATGTAAACACTACTCAGAAGGGCATCCTGCTAAGGGGCTTTCTTTCAAACAGCCTTTGTAAATACAGAGTGGAATACACAAGAACTTCACGTTTGTCTTGGACTCCTTAGCCAGAAGCATCTAGTAGTACTGTATATCACAGAAGGGCTGAGGTTGGAAGAGACCTCAGGAGGTCATCTTCTCCAACCCCCACTCCCTCACCTACAGCCAGTTGCCCAGGATCATGTCCAGATGGCTTTTTAATATCTGCAAGGATGGAGACATAACCACCTCCCTGGGCAACCTGTGACAGTGCTTGGTCAGCCTCACAGTGAAAAAGTGTTTCTGGATGTTCAGCGGGAACCTCCCACATGTCTGTTTGTGCCCATCTCATTTTGTTCTGTCACTGGGTACAAGTGAAAGAGCCTGGCTCCATCCTCTTTGCAACCTCCCCCCCTTCAGGTGTTCCGCAGAAGCCTCCATTTTCTTTCTCTTATTTGCTCATACAGTTAACCATAAAGTTTGCATATCACAGAAGATGCACATGAACTTAAATTTTTTATCATAGAATCACAGAATGGTTTGGGGTGGAAGAGACCTTAAAGACCATCCAGTTCCACCCCCCCTGCCATGGGCAGGGACACCTTCCACTAGACCAGGTTGCTCCAAGCTTCTTCCAGCCTGGCCTTGGACACTTCCAGGGATGAGGCATCCACAGCTTCTCTGGGCAACCTGTTCCAGTGCCTCACCACCCTCTCCAGGAAGAACTTCTTCCTGATATCCAATCTAAACCTCCCTGCTTTCAAAACCTTACTCTTTAAGAGAAAATTTTTACTTAGCACAACAGATTTAAAACTAATCAATGTATAAACACATTTTGGAACACCAAATGAGTCTATCAAAGCTACTCTCCAAAAATATCCAGACTTTTGTTCTCCAAGACTGACTACTCTTCCCTTCACTCTGTTATTTCCATTAAGGCAAGCAAGCAGCTGGAACTGCAGTGTCTTTGCATCTATCAAAAGAAGAGATCCCTGACAAAAGACCTGTTTATTCACCAAGCTTGTATTTTTACTGATATTTTGCTGGAACACTGTTCTGTCCTTAATCTTAACAAAAAAATCCTTTTAAAATGGCCGTTGCTCCTTCACTGTTATTTTCCAACCGAAGATGTGGTCACATGGCTTCCGTGTTCATGGAGACAGATGAGTCAGGAAAGGTATGCATGCCTCCTGCCTCTTTCAACTGAAACTCTCCTCACACCAGCTCTACAGCCAAAATTCAGGAGGATCACAGAGTTTGAGCAGACGAAGTAAATTGACAGGACTATTCGAGTTGATGATAAACACCCCAGTATCTCCTAAACTACAGGGTAAAAGTTTGCCTTGTGCATTTAAAAGGACAACCTACCTTATGTACACTAGGCTTTATAATTTCCTTTTCATATATAAAGCTTGATGCAAATATTTTTTAAAAAGACAAAGAAATAGAAAAAGAAAAAGAAAGAACATTATACTTCTGACAGACTTGGAACGAAAAAAAAAAACAATGACCAGACCACATGATAATTATACCCAGATTTCTAGTATTCTGGGATTCAGATGGTGTATTAAATGTATTTTAAGAAGTCTTTGCTTTAGTGTTTTTGTTATTTCACACAACATCTTGGAACGGTTCAATGAGGTTCTGAATTTAATTCTCTTCTACACTTCTTGATGTGGACACAGCGCTCTCCACGAGCGTTTCTATGTTCTAAGCACACACAAAAGCTCTCCTTGAATTTTCCTGACCCTGCTGCTAGGTGGTACTATGGTTCCTAGCAGCAGCAGTGACAGTGCCACACAAGAATAGCGAAGTGCAACACTTTGCTCTCACTCCGCTCAGCAGAGCTGTTGCCTCCAGGCCCAGAGGCACACTGCTTGGATTTGTGGGTTGTAAAGGGAAGCAGGTGAGTATTACAGCCCTGCAGTAGAACAAAGGACAGCTAGAACAATACATCCATTAGATCAGTAACATACCGTTACTCCGGATATAATTGGGGCTTTTCCTTCAATTAGTTTATATATTTCTTGAACTGCTTCCTCATCACTCTTGTCTTTAAATCGCTTCTTGGAGAGTTCTTGAAGAGCTTCCTTAAACTGCTCAAAAGTGATAGTTCGGGAAGACTTTCCCCTGTTGAAGCACACAGAAATTGAAAGAAATTACAAGAGAGCACAACAAGCATTCCAAGAATAGGAGAAAAGTTTGAGTTTACCAGAGTGAACAACAGAACAAGGCAACAAAACAGGAAGACCCATTCAGCCCATTTATGGTGTCAAATAAAACATATCCCAGGAACACCACTTCCTTTTTCATGTACATCAGTAGGATAGCACTTCAGAAACTTCCACTGATTAATGTTCAGAAGTAAAGAGGTAATAAAGGCACCTCGCCTGCTGTCAGAATGCCTGTAGCTCATCAAATCAAATGTAGCCCCATTTGATTAATCACTTGTAAAGCCTGCGTGCGTAAGAGACTGAGGCATCTCAGGTGAGCTTTGTGATTTAATATTTTTTATTCCTCTTTGAATAACTCATTATGACATATTATTCCTAGGTCATTATTCATGTATTCACAAGTAAATTAAGAATAATGCTGCTGTGTTGTGCTGGGTTCAGTCAGGAAAGAGTTAACTCCCTTTCCCCTGGCTGCTGTGAAGCTGTTCCTGGCTGCAGAGAACAGCACTGATCAGGTCTCAGCTGGGGCTGGGCAATGCCTGCACCAGGTTCAAGGTCTGTCTCCCCTTCTGACCCTGCAGCTGCGTTCCCAGCTCTCGCTGTCTGGCTACAGGCAGTGCAGGGACACACAGCTCAGGCACCTGACCCCAACTGACCAAGGGAGTGTTTCA
>NW_010271905.1:0-14791 GCF_000690775.1 Eurypyga helias
TAAAATAAAATAATATAAAGTTTAGTTACATACCAATGCAACATTTATGGACAGTTATTTAATTTAAAGCACTAAAAAGAGAAAACTGGAGCTGGAGAATGCCATTTGTCAGTCTCAAATTCAAAGTGTGCACCTAATTTTCTATGACTGTTGAGACTGGGCAACACATGATAAGTTCTTTGAAAAATTAAAACCTTATTGAATCAAACATTATGTAAATGTCAAGAGAGTACCAATTTGCAGCATATCCCAACTCATTTAAGTAATAAATTAGGAAAGAGCATGAAAGACACATTATAAAATCCACAGTTAAAAGAAATCAGTTAAGATTCATACTTGCATTTTCGTATTTTAAGAGATGCAGGTTTATTCATTTAAATATTCCCTGCAGAACTAAATTAAACACCGTGTTGTAACAGCACATGAAAGCAAACCCAGAAAGTGCACATCTGTCACAAACACACCGTCTATGGGAAGAGGACTGAAAGGCAGCATGTGATGAAAAGATGACAGTGTATTTCAAGTAGTTACATGCAAAGAAACAAACATGCACCATGGGCCCTGAAATTCTTTCACACCTATTAGAATACAAATTATTTTAATAACAGAAGACTATTTCTTTCATAGGTTAATGTCTCACGCATCTTTTTTAAATAAATTGCTGTTGTGTCTGAATCAGTTGATTAAATTTTATACAAAACATCATTCCATTTTCTTCATTTCCTTGGATTGGAAACAACCCTGTATTTTTACACCAGTGTGTCTTACTGGAAGTGAGATTCTGACAGCTCTGCCTAATGCCTGCAGCTGTCACTAACACTAGATCTGTCTTCACAAATATTATTATAAGTGTGTTCATCTGAGGTGTCCTTATTCACAATAGCTGACCTTCATGGCTATGTCTGACATTTAAAAAGAAAAGTTCTGCTTTACAACCTTCAGTGTGCCTTCCATTATAAATTACTTGTAGAGTATTAGTAATAATAATTGATTTTAGCAGTAAGTAATAGAGTTATAAACAGCTCCTACTATTTAATGAAAGAAATGCTTCATCTTCTGGTTTTATTTATTAGTATTCCAGAGCCTTACACAACCTCACTGAGATCACTTATTGCTTAATTAAACTAGAAAAGATGGCCTGTCAATGACTCTTTGTTCAAAAAAAATTAAAAATATTACCTTTTACATTTCTTTACAAACAGTCTTAAGGCTTGCTTATTTTTCTTTTCTATTGTGAGCTTATTTGAATACAGACAGTGCATGTGAAAAATGAATTGTTTGAATTTTCCTTATATGTTAATAAAATACAGGATTTTCATCTTATTGTGGTGCATCAGTTACAAGTAAATATAATCAATGAAGAGTTTTACCCTGTACTGGGCACACTAGAGCCCTCCTCAGTGTTTACACGTGAATCAGTTGCAGAAATCATCTAAGCAAATAAACCCTACTGCATTTTTTAAGCAACTCAGTTTTCTAGCAAAGCAAAAGAGGACCTACAGGTTCATAATGCATAAAAACTGATGTTCACACATAAAAAACTAAGGTCTGAAAGACTTCGCTGGCAAACAGCCTGACGAATGATGCAATTACTCCATCAATAATGGCAGGAAGGTTTCAAATAAACAATACCCAGCTACAATCCGACTGGAAATTGATAGCCGCAGCTGATTTTATTTTTCCTTCTTTGTCACAAAGTAGTGATAACTGACAAATAAAACTTAATGTCATCTTATCATGATGCAAATAAAAATATACTGTATGCCTACGTCAATGTCAAGCTTGAGATCCCGTCTATCACCTCTCACCACTAGCTGGCAGCACAGCTTTAAAAATGCAGTGATGTGTCTCATTTATGTCCTACTAATTAACAAGCCAGCTACCTAATTTTCAACAGAAAACAATTATTCAAAGCAAACAAGAAATATTTGGGGCTATAAACTAAAATGAGCCTGAAAGCATATTCTCAGTGATGACTGCTAAGATGCATCCTGCAAAGGGAAATGGGTAATAGTTAACAGACTCAGGGCTTGTTTTTATTAGATGAAAATAAACGGTACTGTGCACAGATGGGAGTCTGATATTTCTGCTACTGGCTGGGAGATCGTAGAGGTCAATATCTTGGATTATGAAGAGGATGAACCCCAATAAACTGCCTCCCTTACTATGCTTTTTATCCCAAATAAACTCAGAGGCCACTTCAGGTTCACTCCCAAAGAAGCTGCTTTATTGCACAAGCTAATAAATTTCAGAGGGTCTGTCTCCTTCACTAGCTTCCCTTTTCTCATCAGAGCCTGCTGCTTTCACTGCTTGCTGGCTGGATACAGATGCCCTAAGAGGCAGGGACTCCGCTTCCCCTCTCTGACTGCAGTGGTTCTGACATGGCAATCGACTTCTCTGCTGTGTTCTGCACGGATTCTTTCAGGCTGGTTGCTATGGGCTGCTCAGACACATGCACTGGCACACATCCCCCACACCTCCAGAAGTACCAAGCAGGGGCATTACAAACTAGTCATCTCCTGCTCAGCCTCAGCAGAGACCAAACAAAAATTGAAGCAACTGTTACCAACGGCCTATTAATTTTATATTATTTACAGGTTGGGCAAAGAAACCCATAAATATTCACATAATACCAATAACAGCGCACTGTTAATGTACAAACACATCATATTTGTGGCTGATCTGTCAGCTGTGGTCTGAATAGGCACTGAAATAGTTCTATAACATAAGGAAATCCTCCCTAAGAAGAAATGAGAGCTTTCTGCTGTTACGGGGCAGGTTCTCTGCTGCTGTCCGAGAGAGGTCACTCTGAAAGATGGGACATCCAGACAAGATTTCTGTATCAGTAATGGCAGTCGCCTCAAGAGAACACTGCCATTCTGGCCATGTCACCATTACACAGTATCGCTCATAAAGTTTCTCTTTTACAGTCTTCTATAGGAGCAGAGAGAAGATAATGTACACTTTGAACAACAGTGCTATACACATTACAGATTCTGCTGACAGCTCTCCCCTACAAAAAATTAAAAAATCACAGAATATATATTGCAGATATGTAGGAAAAATAGCATTCTAATTCTTAGTCTGAAAAAGGTCCCCTCCTGTATCATTTTGTAGTGGTATTTTTTTCCTACCTAACAGGGAAATGGTGAACCTCACCTACATCTTCACTATTATCTAGATGGGTTAGATTCTGCCATTGGCATACTGCAGTACCACTGCCAGGCCAGTCTTCAGCTTGTTCTGAGAACTGCCCTTCCATCCCGCTGAACAACAGAGCAAAGAGCAACCCTCACACCCCAGTACTGAGGGGGTTACGCATTCAGACTGCACCTATGCTTCCTGCATAATCACTGACCTCACGGAAGTGCTGTTGTCTCAAATGACACCAGCAGTTCTAACCAACACACTGATTTGGAAGGACTTGGGTTAATGAGCAGAGATATGATATATATTCAAACTGGTATGGCACAAATTCTTACCTTCTGAAACAAGAAAAAAAAAACAAAACAAAACAAAACAAAAGACTGGAAAGTGATGAAAAGAATCCACCTAGATCAAATTCTTTTGGCGCTTTAAACCTCTGGGAGTGGCTTCCTATTTGCTAGTGAATTTTATCCTTCACTGACACAGCTATTTTGTGGCTTGTAAAGCCTTATTTCAATCCCATATTGGCCAGTGTGTATACCAACACTTCTTTGATAATTTTATCTTGGAACAGAAAAGACTAACTAAGAGAGCATATTGTTTCTCTTCTACTTCAAAAAACACCATCTAAGAAACAGATTAGGATCACATTTGCTCTTTCATGAGAGGAAATTTTACAGGGCAACATTTGTTCATTGTGCCTGGACTTCTCGGATTGCTGCCGCTGGCAAGTTACACTTGCAAAGTTCACTCTGTAGCCAAAGGTTTTGAGTCTTTGTTTTGTGTAACAAAAACTGTCAATAAACAACAAATTAGTTGCCCCTAGTGCTTTAACAAAACCATGGGAGCCGACACTTTTTGCCTAGGTGTTCCTGCCAACACCAACTGATCATAATGCGAGAAATGTGGTGGGTTTGCCTTGTTCCAAAGTGATTTTGAGGTCATTTTGGTGGTCCTGCAAATAGTCAACAGGGCAGCCCCTTGTAACTGAGTCAATTCCACAGAATTCAGGACAGACAGCAGTGTGAGACGAAGGATCATAAATTGGAGCAAACCTAGTCTTAGTGAATGCAGCAGAGAAGCTTGTAATGGCTGCAGTATAATAAAGAAGTGTTAGAGTTAATCCACTGCTATCTGTCTTTATTTTGCTAACCCACTCGAGTGGACACCACCACACTGAGACTACATTAATCAAAATTTGGAATGACCTGCTTTTCATTGCAAACTGCAGTTATCTTTCTTTACT
Organism: Eurypyga helias; assembly: GCF_000690775.1. Classification (NCBI taxonomy): domain Eukaryota; kingdom Metazoa; phylum Chordata; class Aves; order Eurypygiformes; family Eurypygidae; genus Eurypyga; species Eurypyga helias. The sequence goes on from NW_010271905.1 coordinate 4,394, forward strand.
GATTGGCCTTGACCTGTCAGCTGCATTTGGTACTGCTGACCCTGGGGGTTCTTTCTGCAAGCCCGGAGTACTATGAAAGGTTGTCTGACTCTGCTCTTGCTTGGTTTAATTCATATTCTACTGAACATACCCATTTTATTTCCAGTAGAAATTGCTCATTTAATTGCATTGTAAGTTTTATGGGGTATGCCCCAGGCTGCGTTCTTTATGCCAAGCTTCTCAGTATTTATATGTGGAATGGTGGAAAAGACAAAAAAAAAAAAAGCCACTCACTCACAAAGATAGACCAGGCTTCATAATACCAGTAATTTTCACTGCTTTAAATTGTATACAAAGCTATTTTGGGAATAAAACAAATGTATATGCTACCATCTGAGGTTTTTTGACAAATGCATTGTTTTTAACTAAACACTTTCAAAACAGGTTCATCCTCTCTCTAGGAATTTAGCAACCCTTTCTTCAATGCTAGTATATATTAAGCCTAGTAAGAGACGCATGTAACAAATTCATATCTAACCAATCCCATGGATTGGTTGGATGAGAGTCTTAGTACTACAAGCCTAAATTGTTCATACTAAAGAAACCAATATTCTTTCAGATAATACTATTGTCTGAATTTATGTTTCCAAATATTTTACTTTGTAATAAAACTGATATATTAAATCAGTATCATCATTATTATGAAACTGGAAAACTTAGATCCACCATTGAGGAATAATCAGAATCCTGGCCATCCATTCAGTCTTGTAAAGAACAGCTCCTTCTTTACCAAGGACCAACTGCCGTGGAAGCTGTGCAAGGATTAGAAATCTGTGTACCACGATGAAAGTCCCAGATTCAGATCTCAGAGCAAAATACTAATGTGGCACTGCAAGTAAAATATATTTATTATAATCATTACTTATTAACATCTAATTAAATTTCCTCCATGCTATATCAACCATTTAATTTTAAAAAGTAGAGATTAACGAAAAACACAAATTATAAATATAAAAATAAAATTATGATTAACTTAAAAATTTTACAACATTCTTTAAAACAGTAGTAATAAAAATGGAAGATACAATCAAAAATTGAAAATAAAGGGAACCTAATAAAGAGCAAGGCTGCAGTTCATTCATGAGTAAAAACAAAATAAAAGACAATGTCTACTGAGTAATCAGAAAGCAAACCTGGAAACAAAACACCCCCAGGTTATGGAAAAATGCAGCTTGGAATCTAAATTTTGTGAGCTAGGATATATTAATAGTATAATGGATGTAATATTTGTCAGGAATCTTTAGTTCTATTATAAATGTATCTGAGCAAACTATATGGCCTCAAGTGTTGATTCTGTTGTTGCCTGCTCCAATCTGATACTAATTCCAGCTGAAATAGTACCAATGACCTTATCTGTAAACACAATCACAGCAAAGTCCACCAAGCACGTCTGTGGAAAGAAAAACAAGGGACTTCCTTCTGTTTGTAATGTCCCCCCATTAAGTTCATCAAGTCCCTTCTGTCTCATAGCATTTTCCTCTGTTATATACAATTTTTAAGAGCAACAGAAAATAATTAAAAACAAAACCAAAACATTGAGGTATTCTTTCTGACTAGCCAGGAGCTGATGACTTTGTTCCTTGCTGTGCCTTACCTGACGTTTTTTTTCCCTGAACAAAGTCTGTCAGCTAAGCAGCTATTGCTAGGGCAGTGCTGCCAAAGTAATAAAACAATCTGCATTAATACTTTAACATTCAGCTTAACGGATATGGGAGCACACACATGACAAAAAAGGAAAAGCACACCGTTTTTTTCAAATGGGAACAGCACTGCATTCCACTTGTGATGAATGTCACAAATTACTGATAACAACATGTGGCACCAGAATAGAAATGAGCCAACAGCTGCAGAGATTTAAGTCATTTGCACACTGCCTGTTGTCTGGCACCTCCTCTGCTGGAAGTGACCCTCTCCAGAAAACAGTAAGCAGAGGAGAATGTGGGCCTACACTTCAGCTGCCTCAATTCACAATCCAACACGTTAAATCATGGGATGTACGAAAACATCCTCAATTACTATAGCGGAAGTCATAACCAATCTGCCAGTATTAAAAAAAAAAAAAAAAGTATTCAAATTCAGCCTTATGAAAGCAGCATTTTGCCAGATTTTATTAGAAACACATAAATTTCTTTTTCCCCAGGAAGTAACAATGAGCAATTATGCATAATTTGAATTTCTAAAAATACTCAAAAATCTATGTATATTTAGAACACATTTCCTCCCAGGATGGTTAAAGCACAGCTGATTGTCACAACAAAGACAGAACTCCAGTCTATTCCTCTTCCCAAATCATCCTGCCTAGACCTGGATCTTACAAGACTAAATTGTAATTTAGAGGTAACAAGGTGACCTACAGTGTTATGTAGCAAATTTCCTATACAATCCTCAGCAGAAGCGGGAACACTCACACAGTTCTGGAAAAGCTGCAGTGTCCAGGAGAGTCTCAGACAGTTTTGGCAAGATCTGAGGAGATTTTCTGCCCTGGTTGTATTCATACAGTGGTAAATAACATGGCTTCTGGCATACTACTACCATGTATGTAAAACAGACAAGAAAGGAACATAGTCCCTGCTATGAGGAAGGTTGGTGGGACGGTTAGCAAGCTAAGGTAATATCTAGCAGCATGTAGTAGGCACATGCGCATTCCAAAAGAAACAGTATTTAGTACAAAAATATTCCTTTCTCCTCATTGCCCTTCACAGCGAAGTAATTCAGCAACTACTAGTTTGGTCCACTGATTAGCTTTCGTCAAGTGACGAGTATGCTACCACGGACCTATAGACGTCACGCTAGAGAGGACTGCAGTTTACGTTCTAGTCTTAGTGGGATACCACTGAAGTAAAACCCTAATAACAGGGTGAAACATGTACAGACCTCTTTCAGCTTACATACTGCCAATTCCCTCAGCATCCTAAGCCCAAAATGCACGTAAACCACTTGGAAACACCCACGCTCGTGTTTCAGCATAAATGGGATCTCAGATACAGATTTCACAAAAAGCAGACTTGGGTTCAAAAGATGGACTGTAGGCAGATTGGAAAACCAATATTGACAGATTTAATCCAAAGGTCAAAACAGAAAAATCCGCCTCTTGTCACTGAAGTGAACAAAACAGCGAAAGGAAGAGCTTTGGGCTGGTGGCTGGTGTTTCGGCAGCACTGCGGTCATGTATAATTTAATACGCCATGACTGGCTAATAATACCCTTCCCTGAGTTCCTATCACAAGTTTTGCAATAATGGTCAAGATTTGTGGTTTCCAGCCATCACCTTGGAATATTGCCTCGCTGCTGCAGGCCTCACATAGTAGTCCTAGTTTTCCACTGGGATGTGCTATATATAATTGCATCAGTCTCTGATTTCTGAAACTCTTGGGAGGGTGTTAAGCTAAAAAAACAGGCAAGACAGAGGCTTGCTTTGGGCACAAGACTACAGAACAGGAGAAAACCCACCTAATTCAGTTAATCCCATAGCTGACTTCATGAGAGGAAGGGAATAAAAGCAACAGGTGTACTGGGGGGTTAGCACACGTCCCTCTGAGGATGTAAAAAGCAGTTAATTATTTCTTAGATAAAATGGCAACTTTAAATTACAGAAATAGCCAGCTGCGTCTTTTCTATATTTAAATACTACAAGCACCTTTCTTGATTTTTCAATGAAGTACTGCATACTGACAGACACAGAAATATAAAAACTATTTTTATAATTGGAAATTCTGTGGTACACCTTCAGCTAGTATTCAAAATGGTACAGTCCTCTTTGTTGACCCAACTTAGAAAGAAACTCCAAAGTCACAGAGTCTCAGGTGATGCTTCTTCAAGCTGGCCCCACCAAAGTGAAGCAAACAGACCCATTTATCTGCATGTTTGGAGTAACAATGGCACCCAGCAAGAGCATGAAAATGGTTAATACCTGCAAATTACTTAGGCCTGCTTAGACTGTAGGCCTCATCCTCAGCCAACATAAAGTGCAAAGAATGTGGTCACAGAAGAATCTGATTTAATAACTCTAAAGCCTTTATCCAGTACTTTTTGTACGTTTTGGGAACATTGTTAGACAGTTTACTAAACCCCTTAAAGACCATAAAACCAAACCATGTTTGAACTATATCTGGTACAAGACATTGTGGCCGTGTCCTCTGACATCTGGGTAATGCAGACTGATGAAATACCACAGGCAGATGATACAACTACCACAGTGTTACGGTCGCAAACATTACAACGGTACTAGTTCTTATATTACATTTCACCAACAACGATAGGTTTCAGGGAAAATGCCACAAAAAACGCTTGCCTGTCATTTTTCCAAAAGCAAAATATCAACATTTTAAATCTGAATTATTCCCGTTTACATGAGGCAACTTGTTTGAAAGTTACAGCCTTAAACATTAATACATTTTTATGAATTGGATAGTTGACCTTATGTTAGATTTCTCTTGCATAATCCATCTGCTTATATTACCATCATCTTATTAACACATAGAAAATGATTAATTATATGGCCAATGAATTCAAACCATGTGCATCCTGAAGGCAGAAATGTCATCAGGTTATATATTGCCATAAATAGTTCCACTACTCAGCATTTTTGCACTGCGTTTATTGCAAATCACCTACGGTGTTTGGTGAACAAGCATGTGCGGCCATTTCCATGGCAAACATTCTAGCTTTACAGGGCATTTTTTTAATCTCATAACGCAGTTTTCCACGGAATACATCAGCTCATACGCTTGAGGCCTCTGAACGTACAAATGACAGACCAAAAACTGCAGCGTGAAACCCCAACAGTTTCAATATATTTCTCTTAGTGAAGTGATTTAATCAGCCACAATGAGCAGACTGGCTCTTGACATTCCCTAGAGTGTTATTCTACTTGTCCAGCACCTCCACTGGACTCCTGGTATTGGTCGGTACAATAATTTTAAATAGTGAGAAAGAATTATAAGAGACCTAGCAGAAACTCTTATAATGCTTATGATACTGGTTCAAATTACAACCACTTGTATTTTAGGGCATAATTTTTTTTATTTAGCAATATCTGTTTGTAACTAAATATACAATTTCTTTGTAATGAAAGGAAAAAGAAAACCTGTATGGAATTCATTATGAAGACTTGATCTTTTTTTTAACAGATACGCCTTAATGTTCCAAATGCAAACATTAGCATATGTGGTATTACCCGCTGGAATTTAAATTTATTTTGGCAGCTTTTGAAAGACTTAACCTTAATCACATCTGTTTCATGCTGTATTTAAAGAACTGTACATGTTCTTGCATCACAGTAATCTAAAAATCTCAAATATATGTTATAAAATGAAAAAAATGTTTCTCAGAAGCAACAGACCAGAAAATAATTATGTAAAAAAATCAGTGTATTTTGAAATCTGATTTGCCAGTGGGGTGTAATACTTGGAAGGGGAGTAGAATTTACTAACAGATTAAAACAGAGCATGCCATCACAAAGCATGATCCTAGAAGCTTAAGCATAGCTGAGAGTAAGTACAGGAAAGAAATCATCTGTGTAGCTGTGTCTTTAAAAACAATCCTGTCTGTGACAGTCATTGGCAAAGTAGTTAGGGCAGCTACAGTGTACACCGGATAAACGGCTAAAATTATGTCTGATATAAATCACAGTCTGAAGAACGTGTGCAAATTCAATTTAGGAAAAAAAAAAAAAGGCGAGAGGCTTCCATGTTTAGCAGTCAGAAGAGGCATGTCGAGCCACACAAATCCAGTGCCAGATGTAAGGCTAACTATTGGCTGAACACTGACCATGTGCTTGAGCCGTGCGGATATGAAAACCCCTCCCAGAGCCAGATCTGCATTGCAGTCAAAGAAAGAACAAGATTTATTTCCCCCGCCCTGCTCTCTTGCACAGATACGTAGGCAAGCAGGAAACCCACCAGCAGCTCCTCGCCTTAATAAAATGTGCCAAAGAATATTTACTATTCAGCTAGTTGTACAATTAACTGCTAACTAACGTTCTCCAAATAATAACAAAGAATGAACACTAAGATCAAGTACGATCATGTGCTATTTTTTACAGTTTTGATTACAAGAACAGCAAACATTACCTGCTACATCCTGCATTTTTCTTCTTTCTTCTACATCTCAAGGGTTTTTTCTTCCTGTGGAGACAACATGAATTCCAATTAAAAATTATTCTAGTAATCTTACATTTTTTACCTTTTATCAGTTGTGACAAATTTATTACGCAAATTTTAGCATGGCTAACTCCTCATGCACTGGCACTGCAAACACAACATACCCATTTTACCTGGAGTGTTTAAGTGTAAGTGGCTATCACATTCTTATCTATTTTTTTCCCCTAGCAATACATATACTCCTTTCTATTTGATCTACATTTAAAGAAAATGTATGTTTGCTAACAGCAACAACAAAATCCAGTATAAACTGAGTACACTGCTTTCAAGAAAGTCCTAAATTCACCCTAGACCCTTGTCTAAATCAAGCAGCATAGGAGGTTGGGCATACAATAATTTATCTGAAGTAAGCTCTTTAAACATGATTGTTGACACTTTAATATGACACCTTTACACTTTGTCTAGGGCGTAATTTTGCTAGTAACAGACTTTCCCCTCTCCTAAGATCTAGGCAATAAATGTGAAACTCTTGTACAAAGTTACAGAGCCAACTGTATTATAATGGCATCTCAGCCAGCTAATTTTCACTCACTGCTAGAGGTTTTATTGTTTGGTTAGTCCTAACATCACTCTCAATGCACACGTCTTCCTTTAATTTTCTTTGCCTGAACCCTTCTGACAAAAATTATTAGAAGAAAACTCAGATAAAACATAGGTTTATGTTATGGAAGTAGGTTATGGAATAAAATAGAGTTTAATCAGTTTTAATTAGCATCCAATGAAGAGCAGAATAAATGGTGAAAAATGTTTAGGAAACTATTCATTATTATAGCAATCCAAAATACAGGATTATTTTCCATATTACATATCTAGTACAAATAGAAAATATGTAAGGAGTAAGCATTTAATATAGAGATACAATTTGTAGAAAGAATTACTTCTGTGTCTCTGAAAGAAACAAAGATATACAAAGGGAAAACAGCTTAAAAGTACTTTTAATTGAACTAGTTGATAATTGTTTGATCTCTCTAATTTCCTGGATCACATCTATGAGATGTAGCTCTTGAGGAATATAAGTAATGCAAAACTGATCTAAGGTCTCTGACAGATGGCGTCTAACAGGCATAGTTGCAAGAGTTCCATGTTATTTCCCCAAACGTTTGCTGGAGTTTACTAAACCTGTACTAGCCTGGTGGACAAGTATGTGTGGGTTTGCTTCAAACTACCTCACAGACTGACATATTACTTGAAACGCACCTTTATCAATTATTAAAGTTAATAAAAGAGGCTGTACATTGTAGGAGCTGACATCTACACGCATTCAGTGCCTTCTGGGGGAAAAAAAAACAGGCAGAAAGGGGAAATGCAATCTCAAACCACTGCAACTGTGTTCTCTAAGAGACTGCCAGAGTTCTGGGGCACAAGACACGTGAATTGGCACAATCTGAAGTGGAAGGGGTCTTTAGGATTTGCTGTTTCTGGAGCGTGTGTGTATACAAATGTATGCATGTATACGTGCGTGGATATATAAAAAGAATATCATTAACAATTTCTGAAATAAAACAAATACTGTAGCATACTGCTAATTCTGATATCAAGAATCAGGTTATCGCTTCTACGTATTTTTTAATTAATGAAGTAAAAAGGTTTTCATGTACCCTGTACTGCATACAAGAAGAATTCCCAAAATGTTAGCAGGCTTTACGCTAATATATTATCCTGTCTTTGTCGGCAAAGCTCAGGAATCTAAATCAAATTCAGAGACAGAAACAATTGTTCCTAAATGAAGAAGATAGCAGAAGCTGCATTTGCTTGCCCAACAGTCAAGTGTCTTCAGTAACACTTGCCTGCGTTTGAAAATACCATATTTCTACAGTGCAGAAAAAGGAACTGAATGTTGAACAGTCTTTCGTCCTGAAGCTGACACGAACATTTTACTAGCACTCGGGCCTTCTTGTCAATAGTGTAGTTTGTGTCCTTTTCAAAGTAGGAAACTTAAATATATTCAAACAAACCACAGTTGCAAAACCATCATCGCAATTCTAACAGTTAATTATTAATCAGTCCATTTGTTTCTGCAATCCATGAGGCTTATGGAAAATGTATTTGGTTCAGTGAATCAGCTCCCTTAACATCACTATCCCGGAGACTAGAATTCAAGATCAATTTCATGTTTGCATCCTAATCTCTGTGTAACACTAAAAAAAAAACATTGGACAATTTCACCAACAATATTTACATATCCAAAGATTCAATTCCTAAACAAATAACCACATAAGGATCAAGCAACAAAAACCTCCAACAAACCCTCAACAAAAAGTGACAATGAAGAGAAACTGGCAGTTCAGCCACAGAAATATATAAAAGCTAGAAGCCTTTCCCCCTTTTTTTTGGTTGGGTGCAAACTACTGTTCCCTTGGCTACAAAGAGGAGACCACACGTCTGCAAACACTGCTAGGAAGAAAGAAAAGCATGTTAGTCATCTGCATGGATCACCGATACTTCATCTGCTACGTGATATGGATCTATGTCTGACTGTGAGACTACATCAGCCAGAAGAGACACAGGTGTAAAACTGGCTACCTTTTCTCTTAAGGAAATGGGAGATCCAGAATGGGAAGCAATATTCTACTAGATAACAACCAACCCGAAAACACTTTACTAGCAGAAAATTCTTTGCCTGAAATCAAACTTATAATTTTTCATCTAAGACCTCAAGCTTGTGGGTAATTTTCAATAGTAACTGGGAATCTTTGTAAAATTGGCATCTCCCTCATTTTCTGGCTTGCCTTTTATGTCAGTGCAGTAAGCACTGTATAATAAAATTATTACATTCTCTACAATTGATACACAGAAGGGAGGACAATCATGAACTGAAACTATAGAATTCAAACGTGATCTGCCTATGGCTGTGCAACCAAATGAGACCGCAAGACCATCAGCCTCCAGGAATGACACTGAACTGTGAATGACAGGCTCATAAAGGCACGGCGTTCTCCAAATTCGGTGAGGCAGCTCCTGAGTAAACCACAACAACCTTTGAAACTAACACGCTTAGTGTCTGTCTCACAGCACTCTCACCCAGCGGGTAACAGGGGCAAGAGAACCAGCAACATAACCGACACCTCTGTGAAGATTTTTATTCAAAATAAGAAATTAAATGTTGTGGTTACTTGGCTGGGAGTAAGAAGAGGAGGAATTGTTGAATTTGGCCTCAGTGTAGTCTTTACATTACTATCTGGAGGCTGCTGACATTTCCAGCGAGTTTGACTTTCTAGGAAGTCACCTATCTTCTCACAGAGATCAAAATATAGGAATAATCTAAAAACTGCTTTCAACTTCCACACACAATAGCAGCGAGAACATTTCTAAACCTACTGCGAATTTCTCTACAAGTTAGGAAAATTCTCTTTAGCTAACTAAACATGTTTTGACACTTGCATAACTGAAAGATGCTAATCTGAAACTCAAAGATTTTTTTTCTGTAGGAACTGCAGCATAAAGGTATAAAGAAATTAAATTAGCAGCTAATACTAAGCTTCCAGTGATTCATAACCCTTTCAGTCAAGCATTTGATATGGGGGGCACCCACAAACCTTTCAGTAAAGCCGCAACAACTGGTTTACTCCTCTGTATAGCGTAAAGATTATTTTTAAGGGGGTAAGTGCCAACACCTCCTGCCTCGGTTAGGTCATCAAACTGAAATAGCTACTGGTACTGTGGGAAGATAACGATGGCAGAAGAAACTGTGACTTTAAGGGTAGGTTTTAATGCTGTTTTCCTGGTGTCATTTTCCAGATAAGGAAGAATTTATGTGCTTAACTGCTTTATTCTATGCAAAATTATTGCAGAAGACCCTCTTAAACTCTCCATGCCAGTTTACAATGACAAACACCGTTAAAACACACAGGCAGTGCCTCTGCTTCAGAAGCTGTGGGCAAGTTTGTGGAACTGATTGCTGGGATGTGTTTGGGTACTCAGAAATACGCTAACCTACCCGCACTTTCAAAGGCCGAGTGCTAAACCGGCCTCCGGAAAGTATTTTCGTTGCCTCTTCACAGCGTCTCCGGGATAGAAACAACACGCGAAGACAACGGACTGTCGAAGGTCCTGGGCGCCTGAGGCATACCCCGACACTCCCGCAGCAGTCCTCAAGGAGCCCAACGCTCCTCCTCTCTCCGACGGGGTATTCGACTGCTCGCACTGGCCATCCCCGTCAAGGCCGCCGTTGCAGTAACTCCCCTCCCACAGCGCAGCC
>NW_010271906.1:0-584 GCF_000690775.1 Eurypyga helias
TGGGCAGCGCTCCCCGAGCGTGTTCGTTTCCTTCTTCTTTTACATTTTCTTTTCCCTTTCCCTCTCTCAACGTTCTGTTTTTGTTTTTTCCTTTAGCCTCCCCCTAGTCCCGATTTTCGTTCTTCTCTTTTCTTTTCTTTTCTTTTCTTTTCTTTTCTTTTCTTTTCTTTTCTTTTTTTTTTTTTTCTTTTCTTTTCTTCTCTCTTTTTTTTTTTTTTTAAATTCAGTGTTCAAATATATTTGCTTTCCTGACAAAACCTTTGTTAGTGAGAAAGCTGTAATTCCACTAGAAAAATTCAGAGATGGGGGTGGGGGGAGACTGGAGAGACTGAAAGCATGTAGTTTGTTCTATCAGAGATTGTTAGCACAAAAAACACCCCAAAAATGTGAGCACGATCGCAGGACTGAGCCAAGGCAAATGCCCGAGTGGTTTGATAACGCAAATAATTAATGCCGCTAATTAATACTGCTAACCAAGACACAGAATTGCCAGAATCAGGGACAAGATTGCGCCGCCTAAAAATTCAGGAAATATTCTTTTTCATGAGTTTTATTTCAATTCCAGCTTCTCTCAAACGACTTTG
>NW_010271907.1:0-479 GCF_000690775.1 Eurypyga helias
AGCTTCACTCTAGTAGCTCTCACTTCAGCTCCCCAGCAGCAGAGACCCTGTGGCTCAGGGACCAGGGGGCCACATGCCCCCACATGTCCCCAGCCAAGCCGGTGCTGCTTGCTGAGACCAGGGTGGGAAGGACGTGCACAGAGGAAGTGGCACCTCCACCGCCAAAGCTCAGGCCCAGGGCACGGGGGGTTGGGCCGGGCTGCACAGGCAGCCCATTCCCAGCCAGACAGGCAGCCCCCAGACCCCTGTCTCCTCCCTCATCCCTGTCTCCCCTCTGACCTTTAGTTTGCACATCGCTCTTCAGTTTGCATTTCATGACTTTTATGTTCTGTCCCTCTGTTAATGAGTTGGTCTCAATAAAGCATTTTCTTTCCTTGGTTTCTCCTTTGTTTTTTTCATGCTGCTCTGTCCCTCATCTCCTGCCTGTCTCACAGGGTGCTGGTAGCAGGGTGCTCGGACATGGTTGCAGGCAGGTTGGC
>NW_010271907.1:497-909 GCF_000690775.1 Eurypyga helias
AGCCCCCAGTGCCTCCCACTGAGGCACTGAGCGACAGACGGAGCGACATGGGGGCCTTTGGGCCTCGGCCCAGTGGATGACCCCTGCCTTCCCTCCCTGGCTCTCATACACAGCTTTCCTCATCTCATTTCATCTTCTCCATGACTCTCTTGGCCTGAAGTAGCAGGGTTAGACCTTGTCCTGTCAATTCCCTACTCCCAGACATTGCCAGCAAGCGGAGATCTTGACCCTGGCCTCTCTCTTGCATCGCCCTCCCTGGATGAAGGGGCTGAGCTTGCCCTTTAGCAGAAATCCCTAATGGGATCATCCTCCTTCTTCCACAGCATCCTACCCTGTCCCAGAACCCAGTTACCAAATTGATGGACCCCCTGCCCCAGGACCGGCTGCCTCCTCCTGCCCATCCAGCTCATTC
>NW_010271907.1:1122-1715 GCF_000690775.1 Eurypyga helias
TGAGCTGCCCAGAGCTCCCGGCCCCAGCCCAGCCTCCCTGCACCGTTTCTCCCAGGCTGGTTCGGGGCTAGGAGGCCCTGCCTGCTTCCCACTGGGGCTAGGTGGGCTATGGCACCTTGGCTTATCCCCCCTGGAGGTAACCATCCTGCCTGGGGGGGACAGGGAGTCCCTCTGGAGCTGATTGGCTTTTCCTGGGAGAGGAGTGATGGGTTTTTGCAATGTCCCAGGATGCTCACATGGTGATGGCTGTCCCCCGGCGTCAGTCTGACCCTGCCAGGGAGGGATGCGGTGGTTTGTATCACTGCCTTCCTCCCCTTGTCCCAGGGGTTGGCGGCCAGCCTCTTCCTCCTCACTCTGGCCACCCCAAACTGTGCAGGGAGGATCCCCTCGGAGCAGGGTTCCTGCAGGCTGCTGGGGAGCAATGAGAGCTGGGGACCCGACAGCACCTGCTGCCCCAAACTTTGGAAGACCCCAGCTGGGAGCACTGGGAGATGGGGCAGGGTGGGCAGAGCTCTCATCCCATCCCTGTGTGTAGAGGGAAGGAGGATGCCATTTGGAAGTGAACACCAGAAGAGGCTGCCTTGGCAGCCGGG
>NW_010271907.1:1780-5495 GCF_000690775.1 Eurypyga helias
TCTCTCTGTGCTGTTCTCTCTGCCTGCCATCCTGGACTGCTGTGTTACACCTTTTCTTCATGAAGCACCGCCAGGTCAGCAGCAGGCACTGTCTCTCCTCTTTTGCCGGCCAAGGGTTTGTGCATGTGCCTGAAGCCGTGATCTAGGGCAGGACGTGCTGGTGGGCAGCCAAGGAATGGTACCCACCAATGGTACCTGCACTGCAGAAGGCCCAGCCGTGGGCAAAGTGCACCACAGGAGAATGGAAATGCTGAAGAGTGGGGACCGCTTGCCCTCTGAGCAGCTCGACTGGCCTGGCTGTCCCAGCCGGTCCCCATGCAGCTGGGCTCATCCGCCTGCGTGGACTCTGCTCCACAGGGATGCCCCGCTCGGCTGGAGGTTGTCACTGTACTGAAATGTCTACCTGTGTGCGTGTGTCTGTGGTTGGTGTGGTGTGCATGGGTCGGGCTGCACCTGGGTACACTTGGGCTGTGTCTGTGTGTGTGGTTGGGTGTCCCTTTTATTCGCAGAGAGTCTGGCCAGTGCCAAAGAGGAGAACGTGGGCATCCACCAGGTCCTGGACCAGACCTTGTTGGAGCTGAACAACCTCTGAGCTGCCCTGGGGATCCCCTTTCCCTCTTCCCTACCCTACACGTGCACCCCGCTGGCACGCTCAGGATGTCATCAGCTGAACTGCGTCTTGGCCAAATCCACACATCCATTGAGAAGGGAAGCCCTACAGCCTTACACCTTGGCTTGGGGGCATCTTGTCTGTGCACAGCCTGACTGGCTCTGTCCTGTCTTCATGTCCAAATATTAAAGCAGTTTGACAAGACGGATGGGTGAGTTTGGTCCTTGTGGGCAGGCACAGTCTTGGGGAGATGTGGTGGGGGTTCCCTGCCCAGTCCATGCAAGGAGGCTCTGCAGGGGCTTGGGTCTGGGGTGGGTATGGTCAGCATAAGGCTCTCCCCCGTGGCTGGGGGGGGGCTGGGAGCCGTAACACGCATGGTATGGGACATGTTCCATCTCCATTGCTTCCTTGGGATGCACAGGAGACCGCATCTCAAAATTGGTCCAAACCCACTGTTCTCTTCAAGCACAGTGACATGTCATTGGCACGTCCCCTTCCACAGCCAGCATGTTGCCTGCCTGGTGCTTGGGGAAGCCGCAGGTCTCTGGCGTCTCCATGGAGCCTGCTCCATGGTTCATGACTCCATCTGAGGGGATGCATAGAAACGTGTAACTGCACACATGCATTATTAGTTACCGGGGTTTTCTCCAGATCTGGGGTTTGCCTACCCTGGGTACTAGCTGCATTTTCTATTACCAGTCGCTGAATGTCTGCCTGAGGACAGCTGTATCAACTAGCAAATATCAGTGCAGTAAGCAACTGCTTCCCAAAGCGTTCAGGAAGTTTCCTCCTGTCTTGCTGTATTTTCTCCAACACAAAGACAAGAGTTTCAGGATGTGCCTCGTCACTGTCACCAAAATGGGCTGGATTTCCTGGAGGTGCCCAAAGTCATGATCTAGTCCTTCCCTCTGATTCAGCCCCCCACCCCAATGTGCGTTGAGCCCTGTTGTACCACGTTACCTGGCGGATATCCCTCTAAAAGCACAGCCTCACGCTGCCAGGAAACATAATTCATGCTGACCCCTTGCCGAGCCGGGCCATCGCCCCAGTGGGCAGCTGGCAGGGATAGCTTCCCTTTATTTGCCGCGCCACTCAGCTCAGGAAAGGAGGGTGGAGAGATCTCATCTCTTTCCTGCCCAGGTGCTGCCGGCCTCCTGCCCTCCCCCTGGCCAGGCACCTCTGGTTTGTGGCTCTGAGACCTTCTCCTGCAGGGAATAGGGCTCTCCCTGCATGGGGTAAATCTGTCCTCTCAGGTTTTGAGACCCGCCGTGAGCGGTGCTGGAGGGAAGGATGGTGCATGGCTGTCCCAGTCTGCGGAGCTGGCTCTGTGCAAGGTCTGGAACTCCTCCTTGGGTCCACCTTGTTTCTCTGTGGCACATCAGCTGGGCCATTCCTTTGTTTGCTCAAAGCACCCTCCAGGCAGGGGCTTGTCTGGCTTCAAAAGAAACAAGAGCGTAAAGCCACCTCTTCTCCAGCAGCCTGCACCCCGCACAGCAAACAAGCCTGCCCTGCACTCCTATCAGGGTGCGTCCCCAGCTCCCAGCCTCTGGGCACCCTTTGCCTTCCTGCTGGGACAAAGAGCCCTTTCACACTCACTGTTTTTTCCCATTAGCTGCTGCCTCCAAGTTTGGACCAGTCCATTTAACTTAACTGTTTACACCCTGATGCATGGGCCTTTTTTCCCCTCCAAACTTCCTGTGGTCTGGCAGTGAGATCCTGACTGCTGTTCCTGGGTGATGTTTTACCCTGGAGACATGGGCCTGTCCTTCCTGGTTCAGTAAGGCTTTGCATTTTTTCCACCCTCCCACCCATCTCCTTCCTTCCTGCAGAAAGACACAGGCTAGGGAAAGCTCTGGGAGGCTGGGGCACTGTTGGAACTGCTGGCAGGGGAACTCAACCTGAAGGCACATCTCCCTACAGGCGTCACGCAGATCGATACAGAGGACAGCAGGGCCCGTCCCTCTCTCCCTCCTCCTGCTGCACCTCTCCTGTTGAATTTCAACCTTTGGATTTGTTTATCTTGGTCTGACAGACAGAAGATCTCCCGGAAGAGCTTTCAGCCCTGGTGTGGGCTGCCACCACAGTGATAACCACCCTGTTAACCTCCGTCAGCCTCTCACCTCCGCTCTCTTCTTTTTTCCCATTGCTTTTTCCCATTCTTTTTTCCCATTGCTCTCGTCCCTCATCTCATCTCCGAATCCTTCCTGTTCAAAACCCTTGAACTACGTGCGGGAGGGGAAGGACCACACAAAGAACATCACAGGGACATTTTGATGAGACGTGTTGAGTCGTGCAGAGCCAAGCACAGACCACCACCCCCCTCTAGTGCCTCCCTGCACTTACACCCAAGATTTGGGAGGCGCTGGGAAGAGCCGAGCTGCCGAGCCTGCAGCGCCCTGGGTGATTTCACAACGGGTCAGGACGTCTCAAGCCAAGTGACACACAAAGCTCGTGTCTCCAAATCAGTACTGATTGGTCAAGCCCAGCAGAGGACTGAGCAGCTGGAGGGAAATGCCGATGGCCATAACCACATGGCGCTCGTTTCTGTAGGACTCACCTCTGCCCTGTACGCAGCGCTTGGCACCAGACCCTGTGCTGGGGCTGTGCTGCCTGAGCAGTGAGCGTGGAGTGGACGGCGTGGGAGGGGTGTGTGGCCCCTGCCCCACGTGCTCAGGGGCTGCAGAGGGTCTGGGAGCAGCAGGAGAGCAGCCAGGCTGTATGGCGGGGTGACAGACAGCTAGTGACCCGTGGGGACAGCCGGCATACCTCGCCCAACACTGGGCACCCGTGGCTGGGTGACGGGCCCAAGCGCTCCTGTGTGCAGGCTGTGTCACCGTGGTACGGGCTGTGTCCTTCCACGACAGGACCGGGTCCCACCCCGTGCAGGCTGTCACCCTCTGCTGCAGGCTGTACCCACCCGTGACAGGACCAAGTGACCCCCGTGACAGGCTGTACCGTCCCACCCCCCCTCAGGACAGGCCACGGCCCCACAGTGCTGGCTGTGTCCCCTGTCGCAGGACCAGGACGCCCCTGCGACAGGCCTGGCCCCCAGCGCAGGCCGTGCCTGTCGTGACAGGTCCACGGCCCGTGGTGAGACAGGCCCGA
>NW_010271908.1:0-3274 GCF_000690775.1 Eurypyga helias
AATCTAGGGCATTCCCTGTAAATGCACTGGCATAGACATTTGTGACCGTGCACCCAGCTACACCTCCTCACTCACTGCCGTAGGCATCATCACATCCACATCCTCACACAGACCCATCCTCACACGGCCTCACCTTCCCGAAGGTGCGCACAGGCTCACAAACACTCTCACGAGTTTACAGGCACCCACGCTGCTACGGAGTCCCGCACATTCGATTGCACACGCACCTACGTGTGTGCACACTTATTCACACCCTCCCCTCATTCTCAGAGACGCTTAGTACCCTCCTACACCCAAATTCACACACACACATTTTCTCTCACACCTGCAACATTCACACACACATACATTCACCTCCACAACATGCATTAACACCCCCCCCAGTCACAGACACGCACACCCCAGGGCTCCTGAGTTTGTGCCACCACCCCCCCCAGCCACAACCCTGCTGTGACACCCCAGGATCCCCACTGGGCACCCACCGCTATCGCTGTACCCATTGCTATGGGGAAGCTGTGGAGGCACAGTGGGCAGCAAGAGCTCATGACCACCCCTCAGCCCCATGCCCAGCTGGTGCCCAGTGCCTGGCCAGCCAGCCCCTCCCTTCCAGCCGCCCAGCCCTGTCTGCCTGCCGGGGTCGGGTTTCCCCCCCTCCCAGTACCTGCCTCAGTTCTTGACTTCTGAACTCTTCAGGGAACTCGCTGGCGCCAGCTCCATCAACCAAAGTCCTTGTGGTCAGGAGGAGCTGGGAGGGGAGGCAGGGCGGGCTGGGGCCAGCCGGGACAGGGGGCCTTCTCCTCCCCCAGGGCTGCAGCTGCCTTTGCCCTTCTCCAGGACCAGCCTGGGCCTCTTCTCCAACCCCTTCCCACACAGGAGATGTGGGGCAGAGCTTGCTCACCACTCCTGAGCACGTCAGGTTGTCTTCACAAGGAAGCGGCAAAGCGTGCCATGCCAGCCCCACACAGTGCCACAGAGTCCCCTGCCAGTGAGCTCTGACATCCAGAAGGACCCAGATCTGCTGCCGAGACCCCGGAGGTGCCCTCTCACCAGTAAATAACACAACCGCCTGATGCTGCGTGTGTATCCCAAAGGCCCTGGTCAATGCCGGGCAAAGCCCTCAGCCTTCCCTGCACCAGAGAACCCCCAGCCTGAGCAGATGCTGAGGGCCCTGGAGGGACTGGCCCCAAGACATCACAAGGTCACCACCAGTGAGGCAGCGGGCTAATGAGGGTCACAGCCCCCAGCTGCTGAGCCCAAGGTAGAGGCTTTCGGGAAGTAAAACCTGCCAGGAAAGAGACTAAAGGTAAATCGGGTATTTCTCTGCCCAACATAGACAAAGGAAAAGTGCAGGCAGGGCTATGTTACAACTGGGATACAAGACTCCTGGAAGTCAATGGGAATTATTGATGGGTATTGGGATGATGCACAGCTCCAGGATTTAATCCCTGCACAAGCCACAGGCCTTGCCTGCAGCCTTGGGAAAACCATGCAGCTCCTGCCATTGGAAGTCTGGGCATTGCATGTCTAAGCCCCTAGACAATATCTGGTTCAGATGCTCCAGTTCAAATTACTCCTGGCCTCAGTTTCCCCTTGGTCTCTCTGTGGCGGAGGCTTGAGCAGTGCTGTAGAGCACAGGGCTCTGGAAATGCCCTGTCTCATGAGAGCTGGCAACTCATTTGCATCCAACTCCCTAATTCTGGGGCTAAAGAGAACTTTAGTCCTGTAAGCAGTGCTGCAAGTTCACACGTCAGGGCCAGTCTTGGTGCTCTCAGGCTCACATTCCAATGGGAAAGTTTATAAGGGTAGCACCCACTTCGAGGTGCATCCAATGATCCTACAAATGAATCCCTGGGGTGGGTGGCAGAGGTGTCCCAGTTCCAGCTGGCTCTGCCAGGCTAGTGCTTGGAGGCAGATCTCCAGTCAGCATCTTTCCACCTGCTGAGGGCTGGATTTGTCCATCTTTTCTAGGGCTTTGGATGTCAGGACCTGCCAAAAATAGTTCAGAAATCATACCCTAAGCAGAGCCCAGGGAGAGTCATTCTCAGATGTTTGCCTAAAGGGCTGTTTAGGGCAGCAGGGTTTCTTTTCTGGCCAGATAAATCCTTTTTTTGCAGGAACCACCAAGAAGCTGATCAGCCCTCTTTGGAGGTGGAAGAAAGCCTCCAGTGCAGGACCTGACACATGCACTGAACTGCTGCACAATCAGCATGTTGAGGAGCCCAATGCCCTTGGTCTGTACTTCTCCAGAATATCTCATGCCTTTCAAGCACCCATGGCCACCTACGTATTCCTGACAGCCTTGAAACTTTTGTCCCCTCTCATCTGCCCTGATCTGCTGCTGGGATAGGCTCATTTACAAAGCGGTGGGTCAATCCTGCCCCAGCTGAGGGCTGGGGGCTTAGTGTGTCTGTGCAAGGAGACAGCAACGGAGATGAAGGCCCTTACCATGCTGCATAAGGCTCCCTTCTCCCTCCCCATGAAGGCCTGGGGATCTTTTCTCAGGTTCAGTCATTGATCGGGTGCATCTGCCTCCTGCTAGCAGAGAAGGGTTGCTCAGCCAGGGCCTGACCTCCACCTTCCATTTCCAGTTTCTTCTGCCTTGCTGGGTTTCTCCCCTTAGCCACATCTCCACAGCTCAAGGCTCCCGGGAGCCCGGCATCACAAGCTGCCTCCAGCCTCGCAGCTGCTGGCTGGGACACCTCTGCGAAATACAAGCTGTCCTGCAGGGACCGGGGACAAAAGTGGCCTGTCTGGGACCTTGGCAGGGTCCCAGCAAAACGCACCAGGCTCGCTCTGAAACCTGCACTTCAAGCAGCGCTTTCTGGAGCCTGTAAAATCCTCCCGCTTTGCCAAAAGAAGAGTGAGCAACTCTGCCACGGGCACGCGCACGGTGACAAAACACCCGCACCCCATCAGCGGAAGGGTGTACCCCGATTCCTTCCCTTCCCTGCTTCTTAATTCGTTTAACTCGTTGTGCTGGCGGCTCCCCCGGCTGACGCCCATCACCTCCCGCAGCTCTTTCTCTCCCATCCCGACCCCCGTGAAATCAATTACAGCGAAGAAGCCGGTGCCTGTGCGGGGCCATGTGGGCCCGGGCTGCGCACCGGAGCCGGTCGGAGACCCCCGCCAGGCATCCCCCGGTGCCGTCGGGGCTCTGGTCTCAACGCTGCTGCTCCCACTGAGGTTATGTCGCAAGTGTCGCGATGGTCACCAACAGGGAAGCAAGGCGAACCCCGCACCAACCAGCCGGCTTCCGCGGTGGTGTTGGTTTCCC
>NW_010271909.1:0-1144 GCF_000690775.1 Eurypyga helias
AAGGGGGTCGCTGCACCGACCACCCCGGGGCTCGCTCACGGCAGAGGGGCACAAAAAGCCTTTTCAGTGACTGCAACGGGCGTGACTCCAGTTCCCCGTAGGCACAACGGGCTTATGCCGACGTGGATCTTCGTGGCTCGCCTTCCAGGACCCCGTTTTAAATCCTGGCAGCGCTTTGGCCGCTTTCGAGTCGGGGAAGGGAGCGGTGACAGCAGTTCGACACGCACCCTGCTTGAGATTTTGTTAGTGAGGTTGAGTCCCCGTGTCGTTTCCCCACGGGAATATCGAAGCCGTTCCTTGCTTGTCTGACCTGTACGCGAGGGACAGGCTCCCGTCACCCCGGAGAGGGGATTAAAACCTAAAACCCGCGTTCTGGCTGGGGTTTATGCCCCGTTATCCCTGAATCTCCCTTTTCTCTTCGATACCTGAAATAGCATGCCGCGCCCTATTCCTGGGAAGCATTCCTTCCCAGCGCTCCGGCCCTCTCCGGCAGCTGCGTGCCGCCGAAGGCCGCTCCCTCTCAGCTCTGAAGCAGGCGGAGGAGTTGTACATAGTCCCGTTCCTCCGGCTTATCCCAAGGGCAGGTTAGTGTGTCTCCGTCCTGCGCACACGGTGACTGAAGGCCCCGAAATTCGGCTTTGCGAGATCGTGGTAGCAAAGCTTCCTGTCGATTCCGTGGCTGCTCGTTCCCAGTATTCCCAGGGAACTGAATCTTCCGTTTTAGCCCACGGCGAGCGCGTCGCCGGGAGCACTGCGGCACGGCGTTAGCTCTGAGGCCGCTGCTGTCCAGGCCAGGCAAAGCGGGAGACGGCTGGGACAGCAAGTGCTCGCCCACAGCTGGCGGAATTCCTCCTGGAGAAGGTGGGGAGCACTGGGACAGGTTGCCCAGAGAAGCTGTGGATGCCCCATCCCTGGGAGTGTCCAAGGCCAGGCAAAAAAAAAGGAAGTTGTCCCTGCCCATGGCAGGGGGTGGGGCTGGGGGAGCATTAAGGTCCCACCCAAACCATTCTGGGATTCTGGGATGAACACAGACTCTGGCCCCGTTGCCACTGACAGTGGATTCCCCAAGTTCGGAATGTTCCTTCTTTCCTGATCCCTCTGTAGCTCCCATCACTCCCTGAATCATCCCCAAGTCAGACGCGGC
>NW_010271909.1:1957-2222 GCF_000690775.1 Eurypyga helias
CCCCGGGGCCGGGGGACCCCGGGGGGAGGTGGCGGCGGGCAGCCCCAGGCGTAGCGTGAAACCGGGGTGCAGGGCGGAGCAGCCGGGGTTCACCTTCGACAGCGGAATAGCGAATGGAACGAATGTGAAATTTCCCTCTTACCCCAGTGTGCTCCGTTTCCGACCGCCTCGGCGTTTCTCTTCCCCCGAGGCGGAAGGTTTTGCCCGGCGCAAAGGGTGCGGGCGCCGGGGAACCCCGAGCGCGTCACGGCGCTGCCGCCTCTCC
>NW_010271909.1:2333-2666 GCF_000690775.1 Eurypyga helias
GCTCTTGGCAGACCTGTTCACGGTTCGTCCGGTGTCGGGGTCGGAACGCTGAACGCTTAGCACTTTACCTGTCCGTGTCCCAACCGGTTGTGTCGTAGCGGGTGTACATTTTCATTTTAGACCCTGCAAAGTTTTTAATAAAACGATGGAAAAAGCCTAATCTCTTCGTCAACAGGTTTTCAAACCCTCTCCGGTGTGCCGAGCCCTCTCCCATGTGCCGCTCGACACCCCCTTCCCAAATCCAGCTGAGATTCAAACGTCGGGTTTTACTCCAGCCGCCGGCGCTCTCGGTTCGAAGTAAGAATTTCCAGACTTACCCTTTCCCTAGGATCT
>NW_010271909.1:2936-3172 GCF_000690775.1 Eurypyga helias
TCGGGTCCGGGTCCCGCTGGCCTGCCGCTAAAATCCCTGGGTTTAGTAATGACAGCTGGGACCGCTTCGGCACGCGGCGCCGATTTGGGTCTTGCTAAGGTAAATGGGTCAGGGATGAAACTTTAGGAGCTGCTGGTTGAGAGGGATCCTGCAAGGCCAGGCGGTGCCATCGGCCGTGCGTGCCGGGGTTGTCCTCCCCGGAGAGGCTCCAGCCCGAAACATCGGCTGCTGGTGCG
>NW_010271910.1:0-7921 GCF_000690775.1 Eurypyga helias
TATGATTCTATGATTCTAAAGAAAATGTTATGGAGGAGTGACTTTTGCCAGTCATTGTTACGGTACAAGCCTCTAAGATGCACAGCCAGCGGTGTCATCCATGGGTGACAGGCTCAGCCCCATAGGGAGAGTATTGACAGCACTCCAAAAAGAATGAGGTCTATGGTAAATCTAACGTAATTTCCTCTTAGACTTCTTTAAACTTGCTAATGGGATTTATAGGTTAGATGCTTAGTGGTGTAAACTGGCACAGCTCCACTGAACTCTGGCTGCATCATTTGCAACCTTCTGTTTCTGACTGTAGGTAGACACCATTTACCCACTCATTAGCCTTTTTATGGGAAAGCCACTCTCCTTGTTGTCCAGTGTGTTGTCTGGGAAGAATGTATGATCTGGCAGAGTCCTGGGCCATTGCAGGCTTCAGGGCTGGCAAGAAAACTTCTGATGCACAGCTAAATCCAGGTGGTACATGGAACAGTGTGGAGCAGTTCTGCGATTGCTTCCTACCAGCTCGTGGGGAAGCCACCAGTCAGGCTCACTGCCCAGTTCTCCGATTGTCCCGGCTGACTTACGTCACAGGGTGCCCAGTTCTCTGGAGACTGCAAGCTGCCAGCTGAAGGACTGCCAGATCTGGTAGCACTTGACAGAGACTGACAGGGACCTACTTTGAGGGGACCGTATTGTATCTCTCTTGTTTTCTTACAGATTTCATCTTGGGAGTGCATCTGAAGTAGGTAGTTTATTGCCTGCTGTCTTTTTCTGTAGTGACAGCCCTTCTGGTCAGCCAGAGGCTCCAGAGGAGACTTGGACAGGTTATTTTCCACCTTCCTCCCCTGTGACTGCTCCCAGTGCCTAAGTGATCAGGCTGAGTGGAGCCCATGGTCTGCTGCTCAGCAGATGGTGTTTTTCCAGTCCATCAGCACTGGAACGATACCCAGCACAGTGTGAGGGATCCCAGGCTGTCAAAGAGTCTGCCTTTCGACCAAAGCAGAAGAAAGAGCCTTGACAGTTGGCTGTTTTGCAAGTTACCCAACAGCAAAATGAAGGTTTACACAGTGTCCTGACATGTTCCAATATGCCATTACTCTCTGTCTAAGTTCCCAGCGCTCTCACTGAAGCTCCATTCAGTTCCATTTTACACTGGCATGGTGATGAAAGGTGTCACACACCATCTCGGAACTGACTATGCTCCTCTGGGGAGTAATATGACCTGTACGTACTAAGGACACAAGGGCTTTTGGAGCTTGCAGTAGAGACTGCTTGAAGTCATCAGCATAATAATGTAGCAGATTTGGGACTTCAGAAACTCACAGACTGAGACACACATTTCTGATGGTGTGCCAAGGCAGCTGACCACTCAACTCCTATTCATGTTAATGATGCTTATTCTCCATGACCTCCTTATAAGAAAGGCTGCTCAGCAATGGCTGGGAACAGGGCTGGTCCTAGTAGAAGAGGTGCTCCAAGGCAGAGTACCTCCTGCAAAACAGAGGTATTGACACCGCACCAGGAGACAGAAGAAGATGGTGAAGGGGAAGAGGTCACTAGTCTCAATCTAGATGTATACTGAAGCTGAGATGGATGTCAGAGCAGCTTAATCTGCTACTCCAGTGGTATAGCTTTTAGTTCTTTTCTTTACAGAGGGTGTGTAATCTCATTACTTTCTTGTTCGAGCAACTATAATTAAAATTGGCAAAATTAATTAATAATTCTATAAAAATCATGCTGTAATAAATTTAATTGATGAAGGCTCCCAAGTCACAGCAAACGGTTGGGAGTCTGTGGTGAATAGCATGTAAGTAGAAATACTGTAGGAGACGGTTTAGCTGAATGGTCCCTGGACTCTTGCGTACTTTTCCCCTCAAATGGGTTGCTGTGTTGTTGAACACGTTCCTTTGCCATGCTGTGCATCAGTTCCTGAAACTGTGACATAGGAAGTATGCCCTAAGTGCTTTAGGATCAGCACAAAACTCATGTTGTATTTTTATCTTACTTTTGGTGAGTGGAAAAAAAGAAAACCGTTTTAATTGTGGATAGAGAACAAATGTTCTGTAACAAGTACAAATTCTTTAGAGAAGACAGACAACTATGTCCAAGAAATAGTCTTAGTTCAATGTTTCTGATTGCTGATTTGCAGGAAGAAGTGATTAATCATAAAGTGAAATCTGTTTGAGATTAGCATAAATTGCAGAAGGTTGTAAAAGACTACAGAAAGATTTGAATTATTTGAAAAAGCAGACAAAAACAGCAAAGGAAATTTTGAGTTGGGTGAATACAGACTAATTACTAATTAAAAAAAACCCCTAAGTAGTCTGATGTGAACATCCAGAACTTTCACAAGTCATGCATGGAGATGTCAGCCCAGGACAAGCAAATAGGGTGCCAGTGGGCTGGAGATGAAATACTTTTTGGCTTTTCTACAGAATACTGATATCCTGATGCCTAGTCCCTCAGTTTGTGCCATACCACCTCTAAAGCACCCAAACAAAAGATGTCTCACTTATGGCAATAAAGAGAGTAGGACCCTGTGCTGACGTTTCTATGGAAGGAGATGCAGAAGCCTTCCAGGCGATGATACACACAGGAAGAAATGCTTCATGTCACAGGGAAATGATATAAGTGGTTCACTGCTGCAAAAGAGTCACTGATAATGAAGCTCTGGGTCTGGGTTTTATGAACCACTGGATGCTATTGAAACACGTATAACTAATGCCATTAAAAATTTTGCCATGTGGTATCCCACAACATCATCTGACATCCTGTTGCTCCTTTTTGAAGCCAAAGCACCCCCTCATGTCCTGTGATCACAACTTCAGCAGTACCTCCCGTAGAAACACAAATACGTAAGCTGGGGTATTAATATGGCAGAGCATAAAACTTTTTCCAGTAATATAAATGGAAAAAGTTTGGAAGGAGATTTTCTCCCCAGGACAAGAGAAGCTGCATGACTGGCTCGCAGGTTATGGGGTGTTCCTTTTCTTTTGATCGTTGAGGTAATGGCTGTAGATGGGCAGGCTACCAGCCCATTTCCAATAGCAACTTGATTTAAATTTAGTGCCCATGGAGGAACCAGGAGAATTTTATTATCTGGATGTAATTCTCCATTTTCTTTAGAAGAACATTTATGTCCTTTTGCACTCTGGAGAAATGAAAAGTTAATAGCTTACTTTTTACAGATAAACTGCAGGGATTTCACAGTTTTAAGGGTAATCTTCTGCCGTTCACTGCAGTTAATCTGGACCATCCAGACTCCAGTGAAATCAGGCAAAACCTAGGATCTGACATTAGATCTGTAACTGTCTCACTGCACATGGGTGCTATCCCTGGGTCTCTAAACGGCAGCATGGTGCTGCACAGGGCAGTGGGCTCTCTCCCACTCCAGGGTGCCAAGACAGGTGCTTTGGGTGATACCGGTGACACCACGCATGCCACCCCCTGTAAAACACCACTCAGCATCTTGAGAAAGCAGCTTTCTATGTGTTGGTTGAACAAGGGCTACTGGCTGGCACCAAAAACAACAGACATTTGGAAATACCTTTGCAATAAGCCTCCCCATTCCCATTCCCTCCCCTTCTGGAGTATAAGATGTAGCAGAGGGTTCTGTAGCTTTACCTTAAATGACTGTCAGTGATTTCCATTGTCCGCTTCTGCACATGTCATGACTCTGCCAGCTGCAATGTGACAAAATAACACCTCAATGACAGCATAACATGGGGATGAGAGCAGGAGACGCTAATAGAAAATACACATTCAATAGCTCTATTTTTGTGTTCTCTGGTTTGATACAAACAAATCTGCTTCAGAGTCTCCAAGCTGCCCTCCCAGTGACTCCCCGAATGTCTGTCTGCCTCATCTGAAAGTGTGGAACTGATAGCAAGAAGCCTGCCTCCATCTTCCAAGTGGATGGGCTAAGCACCAGGCTCTAGTCCTGGGTTAGCAGGAGCAGTACCAAGTGCAGTGCAGTAGATTTGAAGGCCCAACATGGTGTTCTCATGCATATCTTTATCCACAGAGCTATGAACCTTAGCCCAGAATTGAAAGGAAACTACAACCTTTGTGTGCAGGATAGATTGTGGCAGATATTTAACTTCAACAGTTTGCCTTCTGACTTGGCTGCTTCTCTCCGATTTTAGTTAAGACCACTGCTGGGTTAAGGACGATGGTGTGATTCACATATGGCATCATAGAAGCTCACTGACTTGGGCAAAAGAAGCAGCCTGCAGAGCTCCAGCCATGCAGGGAGATTTTCTAGACAATAAAGGTTTATCATGTACATAGAACCTTAGGGCCTGTCTACCATAAGGTGAATTTCAGAGTCGGTGAAAAACCTGAGACAGACATTCTTGCGGCAGCCGAAACCAGGCATCTGTTAGCTTCACTGGCGTTCATGTCTGGCACAGGCTGAAATGAGAATGCCGGACTGTGACCACATAAGAACACCCACAAGAGAGTTTACACTGACATAACTAAATTAATTTCAAACAGATTTTAGTTAAACTGGTATAATTATCATGTCTTGACAAGGTTTCAGTCTATTTTTGCTTATCTTTTCCCTCCAGAGTGGCAATTGCCACTGACAAACGGCATAATCTAACTCTGTTTAGCTAACTCCATGGCACTTTGCTGAGGTGAACAGGGATTACTCGGGCAAAGCCAAAATATCTGTCAGGCTGTTAAACGTGTTGCATATACTGACGCCCCTGGAGTCCGTTAGCTTTGTATTTTTAAAAAGGATGAGGACAATAGCTTAAACTGGTTTTGAAAGGATCTGAAACAGTCTCTAAGGAATAAATGTGAAAGGCTTGCAGTAGTTACTCTAGACTAATTCAGATCACATTGAAACTGATGACATACCTATGTAAAGCCACTATAACTGTGGGAATAATAGAGCCCTCAGGGTGCTTTTTTTGGGTTGTGGGGTTTTGTTTTGTTTTTTAAAGAGTATCTGTGAGCAGTGTAATTGTCATGCAGAAGCACAGCATCCCTCCGATGTATATGGTGTCATCTGTTCTGCGCTAATAAATTAGCATCTGCAGCCACTGTTGCTGCCTATCAAATCTGGGTACAAAATTGAGCTGTTTGATCTCACTGCCACTGAAGTGTATCTGCATCATCACGGAAGATGCATATTATCCCATCTGTTTGTCAGACCCTCCATCAGGCTTTATGCATCAAGGTAACGGATCAGACATAAAATGAATTCCACTGCAGACAACTGCCTTAAAGGCATCCTGCTTTGTCACAGCATATAAGAAAATTGACTTGAATCATTTTATTCCTTCACAGCAGGTCATTTAAGCCCTGTCCATACTAGGGAAATTGCTAACTTGGGCTCAGCTCCTTCAGTGGTAACAGTTGCCCCAGTGTGGACATGTGACTGTCTCTGTTTTCATTAATGTGTCAAGTAGCTTCTCTCCAAGGCCTTACAAGACACTGGTTCGATCAACAGCAGCTGCTGGTGGCCAGTTTATTTTTGGGCTGTGGCTGCCACTTGTCCAGATGGAGCCAAAATAGTGCCAGCCATTGTGCTGGTTTGGGATGGGATAGAGTTAATTTTCTTCAGAGTAGCTAATGTGGGGCTGTATTTTGGGTTTGTGCTGAACACAGTGTTGATAACACAGGGGTGTTCAGTTACTGCTGAGCAGTGCTTGCACAGAGTCAAGGCCTTTTCTGCTTCTCCACTTCTTTTTCTCTTCTTTTCTGCTTGGATAGCCTTGGATGCAATGACTATGGTGGAGTTCAGGATCCTGCGTGGAAGTAGCAGGTCAAAAAATGGAATTACAATCCTGGACTTCAGGAGAGCTGAATTTGGCTTTTTAAAAGCCAAATGAAGGAATCCCATGGGCTAAGGCCCTAGAAGGAAGGGGGGTGCAAGAGAGCTGGTTAATATTCAAACACTACTTCTTCCAAGCTCAAGATCAATGCATCCCTATGAGCAAGAAATCAGGCAAAGGAGGCAGGAGACCTGCATGGATGAGGATGAAGATTCTAGAAAAACTTAAAGGGAAGAAGGAAGTTTACAGAATGTGAAAAAAGGGACTGGCCACTTGGGAAGAATATAGGGATGTTGTCAGAGTATGCAGGGATGCAATAAAGAAAGCTAAGGACCACTTGGGCTTAAACCTGTCAAGGACAATAAGAAGGGCTTCTTGAAGTACATCAGTAGCAAAAGGAAGAGTAGAGAAAACGTGGGCCAGTTACTGAATAAGGTTAAGTGCCCTGGTGACGGGAGACACAGAGAAGGTGAAGTTGCTGAATGCCTTCTGTGCTTCAGTCTTTACTGCTAAGGCCGGCCTTTAGGAATCCCAGACCTGGGAGGTAAGAGAGAGAGCCTGGAGGAAGGAGGACCCTCCCTTGGTCCAGGAGGAGCCTGGAGAAGACTGAGCAGGGAACTTACCAATTCTTATAAATATCTAAAAGGTGGGTGTCAAGAGGATGGGGCCAGGCTCTTTTCAGTGGTGCCCAGTGACAAGACAAGGGGCAACAGGCACAAACTAGAAGGCAGGAAATTCCAACTCAGCATGAGGAAAAGCCTCTTTGAGGGTGCCAGAGCACTGGAATGGGCTGCCCAGAGGTTGTGATCTCCTTCTCTGATATTCAAAACCCACCTAGGCGCATTCCTGTCCAACCTGCTCTAGAAGGACTTGCTTTGGCAGCAGGGTTGGACTGTGATTCTGACCCCACCCCACCCGCGAGTAGGCTGGGGGTGCATAAGGAGTTGGGAAAAGGAGACAGCCCCATATGGCATCATGCTCAGCAATAAAGCTGGGGGAAGAAGGAGGGAAGGAGGACATTCGGAGTGATGGCGTTTGCCTTCCCAAGTGGCCATTAGGTGTGATGGAGCCCTGGTTTCTTGGGGATGGCTGAACACCTGACTGCCTTGGGAAGTGGTGAATGAATTCCTTGTTTTGCTTTGCTTATGTGCACGGCTTTTGCTTTACTAGTTAAACTGTCTTTATCTCAACCCACAAGTTTTCTCACACTCTTTTGATTCTCTCCCCCATCCCACTGGGGGGAGCGAGTGAGTGGCTGTGTGTGGTGGGGAGCGAGCGAGTGGCTGTGTGGTGCTTAGTTGCTGCCTGGGGTTAAACCACGACACCAAGGTGAGACTTCGGGGGAGCACCAGAGGTGGGAGGTGGTGCAATGTCCCAAGCACTGGCAGTTCCTGCAGCTGGGATGCCCAGCCACTGTTATCGAGGTACTGAGCATCAGTCTTACCAACCGAAGTTTCTATCTGCCACACCTGCATGCTGCCTGCTGCTGCAAACCAGCCAAGTATTCTTGGAGTAAATCTTTTGCTCAAATTGCCACATGCATTTTCCTCAGAAACACACATTTTCGTCTAATTGCCTAGGGAGAGAGAAGAACGAGACAACCGCAGGGTTGATTTTGAGTGTAATAAAACTAGTTTATTTACACAGTAACATGAATGCCACAGAATACACAGCAAAGTACCACAGCAAACCAGAGTGTAACTGCCCCTGATCACAAAGGAAGGCTTGACGTTTATATACTTCTTTATATAAAAACGTGTAAATATCAATATGAAGCACCAGATAAAGCAATGCAACCAGGAATTCCAAATACAAATTATCCACAAGAATGGAGTCGAAATTGGAAAAAAAAATAATCCCTTGGTCAAGAGATGTAAAGAAATCCCATTTATAAAAGTCCATTTGATTCTGGAATCCCTAATTTAAAAATATTTTTCCCCCTTTTATTAAAAACAAGAACATAGTCTTAAATGCTCAGCATAATCAAGTTTTAAAAGAAAAAAACCCAAGGATTTCAACTGCAAATCCTTCAAATACCAACAAGCCAAAGGACAGAAACAGAAGTTGAGTCATTTTTGAAGGTGTTGTTTATGAAATGACTATATTCAAATTTACACACTTTTAAATATATATTATATATACAATAT
>NW_010271911.1:0-4163 GCF_000690775.1 Eurypyga helias
TTCCTGGCTGAATCCAGCACACAGTGGTCCAATGCTGGCACAGACTACCCAGAGAGGTTATGGAGTCCCCATCCTTGGAGATATTCAAAACCCAATTGGACATGGTTGGCCCTGATTAACCTATTCTAAATCTGCCCTGCTTTGAGCAGGGCACTTAGATTAGATGATCTCCGGAGGTTCCTTCCAATCTTAACAACTCTATGACACTTTAGAAAAAACATGCCAAAAGAATATATCATATTTTTCTATGTGCTCCCAAATTCTAGTCTTTTTGTATAATTTCTACCAATCTCATATAATTAAGAAGTTTTTTAATAGATACTGACTAAAATCACATTTCAAAACTTAACTTTCCTTAAAGCAAAAAAGACAACGCAAAGAATTACAAAGTAAAAATGTTATGTATTAGGGTAGCTCCCAAGAACATCCTCAACACTCATAAAACCAATCACTACCTTACATTTAAAGAGGGGAAACCAACCTCTGGTACTTGAACTTTGCAATCAGTTCAAGCACAGCTCCTGACATGGATCTACATCATACTATTACCAACAGGCTTGTGCTGGCCAGGAGTCTGCTAGGTCATCTAAGCCCTGGGCTGTGGGAGCAAGTGAATGAGCAGGAGCCAGTCTTCAAATTACACTGGATCCTAGTTGAATGTCCTGCCCCACTTACCTCCAGTCCACTTGTAATTTACTGCTAAAAGTCCTCCTTTCCCTAGCTTATTCATACCCGCCTTCTTGCTCTTAGCTATATGAAATTTTTTATATATGATTATAGTCAAGGGAAGATCAATTATCCCTCTACTAGAAGGTGATTCTTAGAGAATCATAGCATGGTTTAGGTTGGAAGGGACCTTAAAAATAATCTAGTCCCAACCCCCCTACCATGGGCAGGGACCCCTTCCACTAGACCAGGCTGCTCAAAGCCTCATCCAGCCTGGCCTTGAACACTTCCAGGGATGGGGCATCCACAGCTTCTCTGGGCAACCTGTTCCAGTGCCTCACCACCCCCTCTGTGAAGAATTTCTTCCCGATATCCAATCTAAATCTACCCGCTTTCAATTTAAACCCATTACCCCTTGTCCTGTTTCCTTTTGGATAAATATACAGCAAATATTGATATTAATATAAACAGTGAGAGAACATGATGGCAAAACAGCAGTTAAATAAGCCTACACCAAGGCTGCTATGCTGCCAGCACACACACATTTTATTTTCTTTAGCTGAACCATCCCACTGAGATCAGCAAAAATGTTCCAGTTCCATACCTTACAGAACTGACGATTTAGGAAAATTAATCAATTGGAAATTATGAGCTATACAGCACAATTACAATCAAAAAGAAATACTGGTGTCTTCCAGCAAAAAAAGGCTTAACCAACATCTAGCAAAAATTTTAATTTTTTAATGACTAAAGAAATCCTTACCTGGAAGAAAAACAACAGTTGTCTTCTCTTGAGCTTACAATCCAGGCCAAGTCCAAACCAGCTATTACTGCCTGACAACTTGTTGCCATGGCCCGCAGCCAGCCCAGCTGTGGCTAATGGAATTTGTCACAGGTGCAACAGTAATCAGCCAGCAGGAGCTGGGCAGTAGCCACCGGCATCCTGCAGAAACCAGCCACTCGCTGCAGGCAGGGAGCTGCAGGAAGTCCAGGCTGAGAGGACAGCACAGAACACGTTTGCAGCTCCCTCAAGATACAGAGTTGCCTGGTTGTCTTTTCCATGTGCCCTACAAGTGCATGAGAAATTAAAAATGGGCAACAGTAAGGAGGCACTTCAATCCTTTTTAGACTGGAATTTATTTACTTGGGTGTTTGGTTTTTTTTTTCCCCCCTCCATCTGGATAAAAATTTGTGACAGTTCTTACATATCTACCACAACCTGTTCAGAACCACACTTTTACTGACCTTTCCCAGTACCATCACCAGTACACCTCAGAATGGATTCAGTTCTCAATGTAAACTAAATTGAAGCTACAAAAAAGACCAGACATAAGTAATTTAATAGTCTCTTTTGTACCTAACAAATATGAAGTAGCTGGCATGATAAGACCATTGCCTGTTCCTTTGAACAGTGCTGGCATTGCTATGTCTTGTCTCACCTATTCGTATCTGTATGTTGTCTCTTGCTTTACAGTCTTATAAGACGCTGTAAACTTTAATCCCTTTGTCGAGGAATGTCTTCTTGTCTTGTGCCTGTACAAAACCTATCCCCTACTGGGAGCAGGTCTTGCGCTACCACAAGACAACTGTTAAACAACAAAGAAACAAAGCTTTGACTTAACAACCCTCCAGAAAAGATGGATGGTCTGCCTGGTCCCCCCTGCTCTGTACTGAACGCAAAGTAATCCATGCATACATACTGACCATAAGAGACGATTAAAGTATGCACCTGAAATAAATCAAGGAGTAACGAAAAAACACCTCAATCCTAAGAAGTAAAAAAAGTATGAGCACTGTAATCTGAAAATGCCAACTGGAATGGCAGTCCTCATTAAAAAAAAAAATTAAAAATTATTCCTTGATCAGAATTCACTACCATTCAAGACCATTGCTGAGTAATAAATACCAAATTGCATGGATTACAGTAAACTGCACTGCAGCAGTTGAGCCCACAACATTCTCACAAATATTCTTCCTGAAAAAAATCCAAAATGACTGACACTAATTAGTTTTCACAGATGTTATTTGTGGTTACTTTGGCTACCTAATTTAACCAAAAACTTTTCTACAAGAAAGCAGGAGAAATGCCATCAGGAAAGGTGAATATGCTGGTGATATCTTGGTCTAGACAAAAGCAGAGAGAGATTAAGGGTTGTGGAGGTGCAGTGTAGATATCAACAAATAACCATCAGAGCACAGCATGAAACCTGTTTAGAAAAGTGATGTTATTTTATAGCTTATTTAAAACTTTTATTTTTTCACTGTAGATTAAATGTCTGCATGTATTACCCAAGCCTTATGTCAGGAAAGGTGAGAAACTGCAGGAAAGCACTGTAACAGATCTAGATGTGTAAGTGTTCATCAGATCTGTGGGGAGAAAAGGGGATGGCGGCACACACTGAAGATCAAAACAACACAGACACATTTTGCTAGACTACGAAGTCGCAGCTTGAAAGTATACCAACAGTTAAAACTCCATTAGCAGACAATGTGATTACCTATGACCTCCTAAAAGCTAATAGAGGGAGAGAGGGAAAGGATTCTGCTGTCCATCAAATGAGAAGGGCATTACTATCTTAGAGATCCCACTAGGGAAGTTTTGAGGTGAATTTTGCCTTTACTGGAACAGAATCGCCCTAGATGAAGAAACTCAGATCAGAAATCCTTCCTTAGCAAAAGGACATACAAAGTATTTTGGCAGCAGGCAGACAAAACCCATGTTGAATTACTTAGTAGTCTAAATGAGACCACCCTGAAAAAAACTCTGCGCTTGGTAAGTAAACCAGTCCTGCACAACAGACAGTCTGCAAAGCAAATTACACACCAAGCAGCCAAATGCAGCATGTCCATCCTGCAGTATGGATGCTCACTAGGCCAAACTGGGATTGCTGAAGTACTGGAGTTGTAGGAGGTGCAGTCCAACACTGATAAACACAAGCCTTAAATGGTTTAACTGCTCTAAGTTTATGCTGTCCTGAATTCAGCAGCTTGGTAAGAGTCATTAGACAGTTGATACCTTCTTCATGAATGTTCATGTTAATGAAGCCAGGCAGAGATCGACCCCAGTTAGACTGTGATCACCATATGGAAAGTGAGATATATTAACCCAGTGAAGGAACTAAGTCTTACTAGACTTAGGGATGTAGTCCATATACAAACATTTCGGCAATAACACCATCTTGAATAGTGACATGGTCTGAGCTGTGTCAGCTCCACTGTTTTTGTGGACAGAATAAATCAAACCGGGGAAACTGGCCCAGCTGATAGGATTTTCTTCGGTGGGTTATTTTGTCTGGTTTACTGAATGCCCGCACAGTGGGCTACGCAAGGGTGAACACAAACAAGCAGAGGTAGAGATTGCTGCCACTTACACATCAATGCACAGAGAAACCCACACATAAGAAAAATGTTTACTATGACAATTGTATGATAGAGGGGGAAGCTCATGATGCAGTCTTTTGCTTACTGGGACCAAAAGCGGCTGCAGGCCTGCGTGG
>NW_010271912.1:0-441 GCF_000690775.1 Eurypyga helias
CGTGCCAGCGGGGCCCCCGGGCGGAGGGTACGGCGCAGCCAGGGGCGCTGCCCCATGAGAGACCCCACGGCTGCCCCTCTCCCACCCTCCCAGCTGCAGGGGCCTCAAACACGAGAGCGAAGGAGACATGAGGGCGGGAGCACTCGGAGTGCCCCGGCCCTGCTGCCCCATGCCAGGGGGTGGGTGGGCCTCTGTGACGCCCAGCAACCCACTAACGCAAATAGCCGGTGGCTCCTCTCCACCCCGCTCCCCTCCCGGCTCACGCATGGGCTCCAATTTCTCGGCGTCAGCCTCCGCCAGCGCTCAGCTGTCGTCCCCCTCTATCCTGTCACTCCCGGGCTCCGCGGGACTGGGGCAGCTGCCCCCCTCCCTGTGCACCCCGCACAGAGGGTTGGGGGCTCCACGACCAACGGGGCCCCGACATCAGCCACCCTTGGCGGG
>NW_010271913.1:0-1251 GCF_000690775.1 Eurypyga helias
CGGGGGGAAGTCGGGCGGCGGAACGTGCCGCGGAGGGGAACCCGGACGGCGAGGCCGGGGGTGCCCCGGGGAAAGCGGCACCGGTGCCCCTCGTGTCCCTCCCGCTGTCCCTGAGCTGTTGTCCCCAAAACATCCCGGGTGCCCCCGGCACGTCCTGCCTGTCCCCGGTGTGTCCCCGGTGTCCCCAGCGCATCCCGGCTGTCCCTGCTGTGTGTCCCCCCTCCACCTCTTCCATCCCTCCCGGCTGTCCCCAGTGTGGGTCTGCTGTCCCCGCGGCATCTCGGCTGTCCCCAGTGTCCCCACAGCATCCTGGTGTGTCTCTGGTGTGTCCCCCCTGTCCCCACAGCATCCTGACTGTCCCCACAGCATCCTAGCATGTCCCTGGTATGTCCCCAGTGTCCCCACGGCATCCTGGTGTGTCCCCACTATCCCCACAGCATCTTAGCATGTCCCTGGTGTGTCCCCAGTGTCCCCACGGCATCCTGGTGTGTCTCTGGTCTGTCCCCACAGGCCTGGCTGTCCCCACTGCATCCTGGCTGTCCCCAGTGTCCCCACGGCATCCTGGTGTGTCTCTGGTGTGTCCCCACAGCATCCCAGCTGTCCCCACAGCATTCTGACTGTCCCCACTGTCCCTACAGCATCCTGGCTGTCCCCACTGTCCCCACAGTATCCCAGTGGTCCCCACTGCATCCCGGTTGTCCCATGTCCCCACTGCATCCCAGCTGTCCCAAGTGTCCCCATAGCATCCTAGCATGTCCCTGGTATGTCCCCAGTGTCCCCATGGCATCCTGGTGTGTCCCCACTGCATCCCAGCTGTCCCAAGTGTAAAAAAGGTGTCCCCCCAGCATCCTGGGGTGTCGCTGGTCTGTCCCCAGTGTCCCCACAGTATCCCGGCTGTCCCCACTGCATCCTGACTGTCCTCAGTGTCCCCACTGCATCCCAGCTGTCCCCACAGCATCCCCGCTGTCCCCAGTGTCCCCACAGCACCCTAGCATGTCCCTGGTGTGTCCCCACTGTCCCCACTGCATCCTGACTGTCCTCAGTGTCCCCACTGCATCCTAGCATGTCCCTTGTATGTCCCCAGTGTCCTCACTGCATCCCAGCTGTCCCAAGTGTTCCCAGGCATCCTGGTATGTCCCCACTGCATCCTGACTGTCCCCACTGTCCCCATGACATCCCGGCTGTCCCCAGTGTCCCTACAGCATCCTGGTGTGTCCCTGGTATGTCCCCAGTGTCCCCACGGCATCCTGG
>NW_010271913.1:2382-2583 GCF_000690775.1 Eurypyga helias
CCGGTGTCCCCACACGGTCCCCACACTGTCCCCAGGGTGTCCTGGCTGCCCCAAGAGCAGCCCCCCAGCAGGGTTGGGGACACTTGGGGCTGCCACCCCCGTGTCCCCAGGCTCAGGGTGGGGACCCTGGCGTGGGACAGGCCAAGGCCAGCCCACTGTGGATGTGCCACGGGGAACCGTGTCCCCTCCCCTCCGACCCCC
>NW_010271914.1:0-15459 GCF_000690775.1 Eurypyga helias
GGTACGGGGGAAGTCTGTGTTGAGGGGGGTGGAATGGACGTCCGAGCGTTTGGAGTCGAGGCGGGAGATGAAGCTTTGGAGCGGCTCTTCTCTGATAACTCCGGTTCCGCAGGGTTTTGGTGGGACGCGGCGTCCCGCAGGGAACGCGTTCCGCCGTGCTTGGCAGGGATGCGCTCGGCGTGACAAGATAATGGCAACTTATCCCGTCGATTTTCTGGGGTGCCGATATAAGCTGACAAAAGAAGATAACTAGGGGTAACGTCTCCCCTTGTCTCCTCCGGGAAGGTGTTTTTTTTATCTTTGGTGAAATTCACAAACTTTTGCTGGTAAACAAAATACGCGGTGTTGTACGTTTACGAGGGCAGCTGTTAATTACTTGTGACAAGAGTTCAGGTATGACACCACTTAAGATTCTTCTTTCAGTAGCCGTGGCAGAGGATGCTCTTGAGACCTGCCATGAAAAAAAGAGGAATAATCTATAACGTGGACTGTCAAATCCTTTTTCCTGCCCTGTGCTGGAAATCTAATGCTTCCAGCTCTACTCGGCTAGTTATTTTATCACTAGTTTTGTTGAGTAGAAATTATATAACACTTTTTTTCAAAATTATACAACACTTTTTTTCAAACATTAACATTTAATGAATTCTTTTTTTTTTTTTTGGTAAACAATTTGTTTTCCCTTTTAGTTGGCTGAGTCCTCAATGTATTTAAAGCAAGAAGGTTTGTGGTGTGGTCTTTCGCTATTAATGGAAGATAACTTGATTACCCTTTTCCTGGAAGGGGTGTGTGTAGTTAGTAGATCCCAGGGATGGTTGAATGGCATTAGATTTCCATAACATTAAACCAATACCAAACTCCTCACTCTTAGGTCTTGAAGTAATTCCAGACATGTTTCAAAACCATTCAGTGATATTCCTGTAGAATTACAAATATCATAAGTTACTGTGCCTATCTCTTGTAAGACTAACTTGTTTACCAGGAGTCCTGTCCTACTAACTTGTTTACCAGGAGTCCTGTCCTACTGAATCTTAAAAAATTTAAGTCTAGAGAATCAGCCTAATATCACCTAGAGTACTCTAAACTTTCATAAAAAGACATTATTTGGTTTGGAAAAGATTAATTAAGAAACTATAATCAATTAGTTGATATTTGGAGCTAAGGAGAAAAAGAAAGCCACTATCTCTATTAACATTAATTTAAATTTTTATCACAGTGTTATTCAGTTGAGAATTCAACTGCTGCTTTTTCCTTTTGCTTTCATGGATATATGGCTACGAGATTAAGTAGTCAGAACTCTTTTTTTTTAAGCATATAGTTTGATTATATTTGTCATTGAACACTTTCATGGGCTGGAAACTTTTGATCTGGTGCAACTTGGGGATGAAGTCCACATTATTAAGTACGTGTGTCTTGTTTTGTCTCTTTTGTAGCATGAGGCTTGATGATGTGACTTCTCAATGACCAAAAATCCCCTCCTGTGTTTTAGCAGCCTATATTTTGCAGTGAATGGAATAGAGGAAGATAGAGGTGGAGAAGGATTCCTTCCACGCTTGTGCAATGCACAGTTTAACCACGGAGGACAAGAAAGCAGCTGTGTTACACTTGTGCAGGTTGACCTGCCTTCATGGGAGTTTTTATTAAACAGGCTGACGTAATAACTGTCAACTTTTTCACTTCTAACTTAAATTTGGGGATGTTTGGGTATAGTAGGCCATGTAGAAATAAAGATTCCATTTTTCACTGCCTCCCTGGTGGATGGATGTAAAGTGCATTGGTAAAATAATAATGGGACACACATAACAAATGCCTCTCTGCTATTGGCACTTTCCCAGGAAAACAAAATTAGGACACTAAGAATTGCTTAATACTAGGCACAGAGTAATACAAACAGGGAAAAGCATTTGGTGTATTGGTGAAAATAAGGGAAAATGTTTAAGATCATGACAACTGCTTGGCAATATCTTGATTGAAAGAAATGAAATGCCCTCTTCTCCAATAAAAGATAAAATTTCAGCCTAATCCTATATGCTGTAATTGTGATGTCGTCCTGATAGGAAATGACCCTAAAGCTTTATAAGTATTTGTTTCAAAACAAACAAAATAGGGTGGAGGCCAGGTGTTTAGCTTCTGCCAGAGGCAGATTGCTGCAAGTCACTGAATTCACGTACACAGGTTGCAGCAGTTATAACCCAGCAAGTCATTGCTAAGGAAAATCCTGCATTTGGCAGCCTACATCAAAATGAACAGGGGCAGAAAGCTGCATAATTTGTGTCTTTCCGAGGAAACATGCAAAGTTGCATGGAGAGGTGGTTTAAGGTGTGGGAACTGAAAAGTGGATTAAAAGGTAGAACCACTTCTTTGACATACAATGAAGACAGAAATGTTCTGACTTTTGTGCTGGTATTTATTTTTTTTTTTTAGGCAAGGATGGGATATGTCTGCTCAGATTAGTAAGTGGATACTCTAACAGGTGGCAGACAAACTATTGGATACGGTTACTGAATATCAAAGATGAAGCAAGTGGCATGAGGCGGCTGTTACTGTAGTATGAGATGTCTGAAGTAACTCTAACAAGGGCTAATGACAGCTAAGCTGCTGGAAGACAGAGGAAGCTGCTCTTTGTTTTCATCACCAGTAGGATACTACAAGAAGTTAGAATACTTAGCAATGGAAAGAGGAACCAATACGGTAGCATGAGAACTATGGGTAGATTTTTAAAAATTTTTCTAAGGGGCATTTCTGAACAATAGAAAACAAAAAGCCAAGTATGCTGTCTTGTTGGGAATACAGTGGCAGTTAAGTAATATATCAATATGAATTACATTTGCTAAACATATTTGGATGAAACATGACATCAAATGTTTAGATGAGAAAGAAGGATTTTTCTTACTCACAATCAGTCTGAGTGGGGTTAAAAGAATGCCACAGGTCCCTCCTGATTTCAGTTTTCAGTAGCCAAAGGGTAAATTTGAAAATGCTTAATAGACACAGGACACATTTCCAAAGAACTGTGACTGGTAATGAAGGAGTATGTCATCATTACAATTAGTATTCAGAAGATTTACAGGTAGGGAAGACCTCTGTCGCTTAACCTAGGTCAGGCAAATGTGTCATACTCCGAACACATCAGGAGTGATAACACTTCATGACAAATTGTTAACAATCA
The DNA here is from genome assembly GCF_000690775.1 of Eurypyga helias. NCBI lineage: Eukaryota > Metazoa > Chordata > Aves > Eurypygiformes > Eurypygidae > Eurypyga > Eurypyga helias. Next base: position 3,167 of record NW_010271914.1, read on the forward strand.
TGTACCACAGAAGCAGAAAGAGGTTTATTAAGGCTGGCAGCTACAGGACATCCTAACATCAGGAATGATAACACTTCATGACAAATAACAATCATGTACCACAGAAGCAGAAAGAGGTTTATTAAGGCTGGCAGCTACAGGACATCCTAACTCCTCCACTCCGAATATGCCGGGCAGAGGTTGGCAAGCTGAGGAAGGAGCAATTGCAGGGCTCCGGTTGCTCAGCAACAGTTCCAGCTTTCTACCGTGTGTATGTATGCAGGCAGAAGCAGTGGTGCTGTTTCCGGAAAGGTCTCGTTTATCACCAAGGGGTAAACTCCTCTCTGGCACGGTTGGAAGGTATGCCATGTAGGCACGGGCTGCCTGCATACAGCCCCACAAGCCCAGCACCACTCCTAACTTGGCATTACTGCCACTTCTGTGGAGTTGGATGGTTGAAATGTAAAGGGAAATGCTTGGTTATTGGCAAATACAGTTAAATTTCTGTTCCTAGGTTTCTGAGTAGATGTTTAAAACACCTGAAGGGTGTCAGGGTGAGGACCTAGGGTTTGAACAGTGGGACAGGGGCTAGCGCTGGATGCCTTCTGGCTCCATAGAGTTGGACGGTGGCTGACGCTGCACAAAAAGAACAGGCACAATAACACCAGCAGTTCTGGGAAATAACAGCATGGCTCACATGCTGTTGTGTTTCTGGGATACCCAGTGGATTGTAAGGTATTAGAAGTAGTGGATTAAAAGTGAGAGAAAAGGCTAAATGCAGAGAATGGCACTTGGCATTGCTTCTGTCTTCTGGGGTAAAGAAGGGCAAGCCAAGTTACAGAAGAATCCTTTGGGGCTCTCTCATGACACCCTCCCCCAGCCTCTTAATTTCCTCAAGGTTTTGATTACAGATTTGTCCTCAAGTATTTGCTCCATCTATACTCAAAGCAGTTGTCAGTTGAAGCTGCTTTTCCTGCTTGGCTGAAGAAACAGAAAGGAGATGCCTTCTGAAGATGTCAGAGGCATTCTGGACTCCTGAAAAAGCTGAAGACACTGCTAAAATATCATGATGAAAAATAATATATTAGTACATACAATAAAGAATATCAGAAACTTCAGGTTCCTGAAGCAATTAATCCTTCATGATAGTGCATGTTCAGTTGCGTCTTCTCATCTGTATCTTGCAACAGATTTTATGTTCTGTTATGGTTTTATGGTTCCCATACTGCTGTTCTTGGCGCCTCACACCCATGAACCTGATGGTGTTGTTCCGGCAGGTTAAGCATGGTCCACGCTGCAATTTTTAGAGTAACTTAAGTGACTTCACTTTTATTAGCAGAACACAGAAGCAGCTGGTATTTTATGACTGACATATGCGACTCGAGCCTCTGTATGTTGGATAATAGTTTATAAAAGAAAATACACAGATTTTTTCCACAGCACATGCGAACAGACTGAATTTAAAGAACCATCAGATATTTACCACAGATAAAGTGTTTTATTTAGCAGATAATAATGGGTGGAGTATGCAAGCTACAACTGCTAAGGGATTATGAGATCATAACCTGGATGTGCGATCAGGTGCCAGAAGTTGGAGGCAATAGGAGGTAGTTTGTTTCATTACAATTTGATTCCTAAAAGATTTTATGAAAAAAATAATTTTAAACTTCCATCATGGAGATAAATAATGTAAGTTCTGCCTTCTACAAAGTTCATTTGGCACATTTTAAGACAGGAAAATGTGGAAATGGGGATTTCTCATGTATATTTCTAATGATCATTAGTTTGAAAAAGTAATAAAACTCACCTTCTTTCTGATCTGAATTTTTTTAAAAGGTTTTGACCCCTTCAAGAAAAATACTTCTGTATGGTGAATTGTTTATTAATATAAATTAGGTCAAGGAGCACAGAAAGCCTTTGTAATTAAATATTTTTTTTGCTCTGATTTAAATTTTCTGCAAAATGTTGTGTGTGTTGTATAAAGGCTAAGTGAGAAGTTCATATTGACAAGGATTTATTAGTAGAATTTGGAGCTGATAGCATACATTGACCCTATAGGTGAAAGGCTTTTTGTGGGGGGAGGTAGGGGAAAGGGCATTAAACAAAAACAGAAGGATGGGGAGGAAAGGGGGAGGGAGAGAGCAAGTGTGCTCTTCCCAGTGTGGCCAGGTAGAGCAGCTGAGCACCCTTTTGGGCTGGGCTGTCTGTACATTCAGTGCTGCATGTGGCAATGATAAAGATGGGGGTGATGCAGGTGACTCTGCTCTGTGTTTTCCTTGGGACTTGTTAGACCTCTGATAATTACTGCTGATTGAGGCATGCTAATCAAATGCAAGTGTTGAACATTGGCTGTTAAATCTCTGTGCACATATATTATCCAGTAACGTTTATTAAACATCTTTGACTATTTTCTGCCTTGTTATGCATTATGTTTGTTTTTTCTCTAGTGTAAAATAAAATCTTCAAAGACAAAAGCCAAAGAAAGGAGTAAGACAGGAAGGATGATCCTTTTTGCCAGAGGCAATGGCTTCTCATGAGAAGCACCGTAACAGCACTGTTGGGGGTTTGTGGGTGCAGGTCATGGGGGGTAACAGCACAAAAGCAGCAGCACCAGAACAGCAAAGGGAAAAAAAAAAACCCTGCCACAAAGGCTTGGAAAACGTCACCTCGGCAGCTTGGGTGCAAGGTTACAGAAGTGCAAGCAGCAGGCCTTTAGCATTACTGAGGTGAAAGCACCTGGAGGTACTCTGCAGCAAGATGTCTTTAGATTTGTTGATATTTAAAAGCTGAAGTTTAAATCTACTGAAATACACCAAGAGATTGTTACAGCCTCAAGTAATAAGTGAACTTCGCTTTACACGTGGTGGCGTTATTGTATCTTCCTCCTAGATGATACCAGGTAGCTCTAGACAATTATTTAACTGTGGTGGAGAGGGAATTCCTGCTAAAAGCTGAGAAGCTGGGATTTCATGAGTGTTGGTTTAGCTGCATGCAGACAATGCAGTAACTTCAGGGAAAAGCTTTTGGAATCTTATTTTGTTTTCTCAGGAGCACTGTTACAAGAGCATTCAATTAAGAGAGTCCTTTTAAAGAGGACTTTAAAGAGGATTTGAGAAAAATGTGCAGAATGGGCGTTGGATGTTACTTCTCCCCAGCCCCCAATTGCTGTATAACAGTCATACTAAGAAAACAAACACTGGAAGTGCTAAGTGAAAGAGGAATTTTGATACAATGGTGTATTAGGGAAAAAGCCTCCAAAGGTGCAGGAGAAGTAGTAGTCCAGATGTTGGGTTAATCAACACATAAATAAACCTCCAAAGGCTTAGAGCAAGAATTGCCTTGTTAGAAGGTGACTGGTTTCAGAAAGAACCAAAGACAAAAATTTTACCAACCAGAGGGAGGGGAAAAATGAATTACACTGCAGAACAGAAATATGAATCTATGGCCTGTGATTACTACCTCTTTATTTCTTCAGATAAAGAAAAAAGGTATGAAAGCAGACACTACCTTGTTGTCTGGTTGGTAAGCATTGTTTTTCATGCTGTGACTGCTACTACTAAAACTTGCCAAGATGGTTTCTTTTTTGTTATCAAACAACTGAGTAGCTTAGACTGACTATTGTTTTGATTATTTTTAGCTAACCTATATATCTCTGCCCAAAGATGGGCTGGTAGGTCCATCTCAAACTAAGATCAGTAGGAATGAGCCAAAGAGCAGCTGGAGGTTTAAATAACTTCCAAGCAACTGGAAAGAAAACACCAAGCTCAGCATAGCTACTGGACTTTTTAATGTATCTGTTGCTTATAACAGGGTGATAGAGTACAACAGAAATTTTTCTGGAAATCTGTAATGGTATAGATATGTTGTGCACAGGATATTTGCATCCTGATTGCTATATGGCCCAACTTTAAGGTTTAGGGTCGGACTTGATAATCTTAAAGGTCTTTTCCAACCTAAACAGTTCTGTGATTCTATAACTTACCCATTATGAGTGCAGCATGTCTTAGCGGCATAGCTAGCATCTGTATCTGCAGTGTAAGGTGTGATTTTCTCCCAACCTACAGGTCAGAGGAGTTACTCTTGTGAGTTCAGTACAGCTGTGAATGGAGTTTTAAAAAGCTTTAGAGCAATTTAGTTCAGCTGTGTCTGAACAACTGCTATAGCTGTTGATTGCAGTATAAAAGTACTGCTAAGCATGTGTAGTGAAAAAGCCTGAATTCAGCACAAGTAATCAAAAACTTCAAAATGTTAAGATTACTTATTAAAAGGGACAAAAATTCCATCACTGGAATGATTTTACTTGCTTCTGTGTGGATACAGCTATGCTTCTGATGCTGGCAAATAAGCTTAAGATAGATTTCGGCCATGGAACAACTTGTCTGGTTGTCATTGATAACCAGACAAAAATGTGAGGTTTTAATTGACAAACTTTTTTGTAGTTTATTCTGTGAAAACAAATTCTCCAAATGGACACTTTATTAGTACTAAAATACCCAGGAACATCCCAGGTTAGTAGAATCAAGCTTTTGTCTATTTATTTTCTTACTTATTTGGTTTACAAAAAATCAGGTGTGAATCTTAAGGCTTATGCTGGTGAATCCCCTTCCAAAGTAAATAAAGAGCAGTAGAACAGAAAATAAGAGCCACTACATCACTGGCTTCACTTAAAAGGGTAACAAAGCACCTTAAAGAAAGCAATTAATACCTGTAAAAATACTTATTACATCAAAAAGAGATAAACAATGCAAATACTTTGTCCAGCCTGCTGTCCTGATCTGGCAAATGTGTGTCAATTATGTCTTGATGTGCTGCAGGAAGCTATTGTCCTCCCTAATTTAAAGGCAATAATCTGAGAGTTAAGTCTATTTATTATAGTTATGTTGCTAATCTGTACAAATACTTTTTTGATCTTTATAGTGATAACTTCAGTAAACAAGTTGCATTTTTCACAAATTTCTATTTCCTCATTTAATTTGCCTGAAATGGAAATGTGATTTTAGAAACTTGTCTCTTGGTATCTTATTATGTGTTAGAGTTAGTGTCTTCTTAGGCTTAATGAAAGAAGTTTTAACTAGTGATTCATTGTAAGGGTAAGTTTTTGGGAACCTCCTCAGATGATGACTTAATCTGTAATTCAGCATGCTCAAGAGCTACAAAAGGTGCCTGATGTTGTTCAAACTCTAAGATGTTTGAAAAATTGTGGAACAGAGACATGATCCAAAGTAAAGGTCTAACATTTCTTTAGCTCTTCCCTGTAAAGATGGCACACTATTTCTCTGGACAGCTCTGATAGCCCTTAAGACAAAAGCGAAAGCAACGTTTCTGTAAGGCAAGATTGCAGAGGTTGGCACGGCCTGTTTACAGCCTGTCAGAGAGTTTGTATTTCCAGATGTGAAGCAGACAGGATAGAAACAATGCTTGGCTTAGCACTGTGTACTCCACAGATAATTAGCAATTCTTTACAATAAAATTATAGTTATGTATGCTCCTTTCATGATGGTAAAGTCTTCATTTACTGTACTAAAATTCAGCAGATGGTAGAAAGGAAATGTTTCATGCCTTCCTAGAAAATATACAGAAATATTATCCACTAGCGTTGAATTGTTGGTGTCATGTGGCATGAGACAAAGCAGTCTTTGGAAATACAACATTACAACTTCTGCTGATTAAGAAGCTGAAGATTGAGTTCTAGGATGGATAAGGATGTACTTAGAACCTTTTTGGTGATACACTAACTTGTCTGCAGGGTAACGTGTATGCCATACGCTGAGATGGTCGATTCTTACAGAGAAATGGTGAGGAACAGCGCATCTAACAAAGGTTCCTGCAGAAAGAATTAAAGACATGTATTTCAGCTGCAATCATTCTGATACAATAATCTCAACACACATTTTTCCATCATGGACCAACTTGTATAGTACACATACTATGTGTAGTACTGCTGTATAGATTACAGATAGGTCCATGCAACGTTCAGCTTTTCTTCTTATTGCTGAACTCAGTAGTTGAAATAAACCTGATTTTCACCTGTTCCTTGAGTAGGAGTACTTGAGGATTATGAAGTTGTTGCATACCTCTAAAGGTTGATGAAAGATTAAGGTAACTGTACTGAGACCACTTGATGAAAGCAAGAATTCAGTGTGTACATTTCAACACTCTCATCACAAGAGAAGCTTTCCTGCAGCTTGGTTACCTGTGAAAGTTCTGCATCTAATGCAAATGGCATGTCTCGGGACTGGAGTATCAAGTAAAAACACTGAAGATACTATAAAATGTATGTGTGAATATGCAGCCTTTTTACAGTTAGCAAATTACCAGAGATCAAATTATTAAAAGTAATCAAATATATGAATATGTCTTTTCTTCATCTAGTTGGGAAAAACCTTGCAGAAGAATTAAGACAGGAAACCCATCCCCCACACTCCCAATATTGTCTATTCCAGGACTTGTGTTCTCTGTGGTGATTGCTGGCAAGCTTCTTAGAAACTTTTCAAAGAACTAGTGATTTATCTTGGGTATTTCTGCCCTGTTGCAGAATTCTCATTTAGTAGCATCTAGTAGCTGTGCAGACACTAGTTACTGGGAATCCTGAATGGTTTGAACAGATTGGTTTGTTGCAGTTCTGTAAAGGTAGGTCAGAGCACGAGCCTGATTTCTTATAAAACCTCATATCTGATGGCTGACACGCTTTCACTGTTGCTGTTTGGATCTGGTGTTTTGGCAGTATTAGCTACCCAGCTGTGTAGTCATTACTACTTGTACTAAAAATAAGATAGTGTTAGGCCTTTTGTAAAACAGGCAAGTGAGCCCTTTTCTTAGGGGTCAAAAGGAATGTCAACTGTATTTTTACTATGAAGTATACATGATCTGGAGGCACGGTTAACTTGCTTAATGGGAAAACCCTTGAAGTTTGTGGCAGAGTATCTGCTGTGCAGCATTTTAGTAGGCAGGTGGCTTGGAGTTCTTGCATGGAACTGCAAGAGTTGGGATTCTTTTCCTTGTACAGGGGACTTTACTGCAGTTTGAAACTCCAAAATAACACATATGCAACTTGGAAGGAAGTTAAGCTGTATTCTAATTTAAGTCTGACAGGGATGTGAGAGTTCTGAAGTCCATTTATGTTTGGGCTAATATTTCTCTGCTAATATGTAGAGGTATATGGCCATTGGAGACTTGATCCTTTCATTGTAAAGGAAGTAGTAATAACACTAAACCAAAGCAAGATTTTATATGTAATTGGAGCTAAAGAACAGCTTAAGCTTCATGACCATTCTGAGTAAGCTTTGCGTTTTGCCTGACCTGGGAGGTATTCTCCTTTGACAGTATTGAAAGACAAAAAGACATTCAGCCTGCCCTGTTGACTGGTGAGACAGTGTTTCTAAGCTGGACTGTGCATTTCCTTAAGAAAAACAACATGCCAGGGAAACCTCCTAAGAACTGGTGCTGAGCTTTTGAGGTATGAATTAGCATCAATTAATGAAAAAATAAGATAGATGAGTGTGAATCTTCTGAGTTTAGAGTTCACTTTTAAAATGCATGACAATACTAAAGCAGTTCTGATTTAATTATGAAAATGCTGAATTAAAAAAATATGCAGACAAGTTAATGAATAAGAACACCATACCTTAACTTTCTGGTGGGGCCTGCAGGGAAGAAAACCAACATTATTTCTAAGGCTAAATAAGCAATATGTTAATTAGCCCATGAACTGCTATTACGGCGATGCTATGTTTGCCATGCAACAGCTTGAAAAGGGAATCTTTTAATTGTTTAATGCTAGGCAACAGCTACTGAATAATTACACTTTCACTACAGATGGTATCACAGCCTCTGTATAGGAACCTGTGAGCTACTTTGCCGCAGGAATGGCTGGTGTGAACGTGTGTGTATATATATGTATGTATGAAATGTTGTCTGTTACCTTTTTCTAACTATAATCAAAGACTTGATGAATTCCCCCCCTTTTTTTTTTTGACATAGACATAGCCTGCCAAGAACTATTTCAGTGACAGAAAAATGGGGACAAACTAGTGGGTGCTATAAGAAAGGAAAAGTAGGTGCCCCTGCATTTGTATTTGAAATGTAATTTGTGGTAGTTTGAAAAGTCCTCAAGGCTGAATTGTTAATTGGTAAACATTGTGTCCAAGGCAAGTAATCCTCACAAACTCTTCTAAAAAGGGAAGTCCAAGTCTTTGATCTCTTCCATAAGAAACTGTTGGATTTGGCTGTCTGTTATACTCAAAGCCTGTATTTCTGCTTCAGAAATGTGGGGATGAGAGAATGAGGATGTCAGATGTTTTTCCTCTGAGGGAGTGGTATGAGAAAGAAAAGGTATGGAAACACATTCTCATGAAATAGTAACCAACTAGTGAACCTTTATGTGATAAACCAATTCAGCTGTGCAAATGTGAAGAGTAGGGTGGGTTCCAGACCTCTGTTGAATGTAAGCTTAACTGCCACTTGTCAAAGAAGGGACATCCAGACAAACTAGAGAAGCTGTACATGTTTGAAGTTTTGATGAAGTTTTGCATTGAGACTGATCCTGTTCCATGCTTTGTTGAAACCAGAGAGATGGTCTGCATCGTTAGGTTTCCTTGACTCAGGCCTAGTAGTTGTGTGATGAGGGAATAAACGTCTTCAATGAACCAGATAAGATGATGAAAAAAATCTTGCCTTTTCTGGGTAGTTATTATTTAAAAAGTGAGCAGATGCCTGCCTTAATTCTTGGTGGACAATTTGGGGCCTCATTTTCAGTTCCTGTGAGGTCATGTGTCTGTAACTGAGCCCTTATCCAGGATGATGGCTAATTTCTGTGTTGGCCAGTTGTTTACAAAGGTAGAAATAGATTTGATCAGCTCAGAGACCATCACTTAATATATGAAATCAGGATTTGGGTTGGTTTTTTTCCATTTATCTACACTGAATTTTCATCTGTCACTCTAACACATGGTTGCTTATGCTTAGAAGCTTCTGTAATTCTTTGTGGTCATTTTTATTACCTTGAATAACTTAATTTTGTCTTTGGACTTTGTCCCTTTCACAGCTTTTTCCCTTTCCACTTGACTATGTGCAGGTGTTTGGAGAGCTCCACTTAGACCTCTTGCTGTAAGAACTAACTATTCATTTTATCCCTATCATCTCCTTCCCAACATTTAATCAAGTTCTGTGTCTCTAAAGAATCATTTCCCTTATGCTTTTCCTAAAAGCATTTGACAGTGGATGTTTTTTAAAGCTTTTTGCAAATCCAGGTAATGTAGTTTAATCTTCTTTATGCTAATGCTTATTAACCTCTTTGGTGAATCTCAGTAGTTCATGATGAGTGTTTCTTCCTTTTACAAAAACCTGTTAACTTTTCCTTGGGAAATTGACTTATTTGAGCTGCCCCTTAATTATATTCTTTATTGTAATGCCTGTTATTTTACCTAGTCAGGCTGCCTCATCAGTTATTTCTCATTCAGCTAGCCCTGAAAGTGTGCATTTTATACTGATACAGGGTACATGCCACATTAAGCAGTTTTGCTTAATGTTATTGTTCCATCTTTTTGGAGGATGCTTTTTTGCTTTTACTCTATGGTTTAGCTATGCTGGCTGGCTTATGCTTTTCCTCAAGTCTTTCTTGGTAACACCCGTGCAGTTGCTCTGCATTTCCAGTACAGCATTCTTAAATAATTTGTAGGGTGTCTGCAAAGATTGTATTCTTTTGACTGCTTCTTTTTAGCTTCTTATTTTTAGTGGTTCTTCACTTTGAAGGAACATGTCATTTTTTTAAAACTTTTGTTAGTGCTTTGAGGTTGCTAAGTTCTGTATTTTACTCTCTTTAACACTAAGATTGTGAACATTTTGATGTTGTGCTCTTTTAGGGACCAAGTTAGGAGTCACTTCTATGTTGTGTGGTGGTGGTTGGTTTTTTTTTTTAATGGCAATTAATAATGTTTAAAAGATCTAGTATTTTCCTAGTGTACGTGGAGACAGCTGAAGTGTCTTGCTGATACTGTTCCTGGCCATGAGGGTGTCTGTCATCACTGTCAGCATGTCACAGATTAGCTTCCATACTAATCAGGCAGTCAGTAATATCATATGCTGTGTCTGTCTTGTTTATGACTGAAACTTCATCCCATTGGGCTCTGGTTGGTTTGCAAAGTTGTTTGAACACTGAGCTCTTTTACAGTGGTGTAGTTTTCCATGTTTCCTGAAGACTAAATGCCTTGCTGTATGGCACAAGGTACCAATGATACCTCCCTTATGCTGAATCTGTAGTGCTATTGCTACAGCAATGTCTTTTTTTAAAGATAGCATCCCAGTTTCCCAAACTTCGTTTCTAGGACTTCTTAGGTAGAAGTAGGTATGCACTTGTTTTGGTTTTCTATTTCCTTCCACCCTGTTGAAAGGGACAGTATCTCTTCCAGCCTTTTGCTGTGGTTTGCAGTGTGGCAGGTGGCAGCCTCTGCTCTATCTCATTAGCACTCCTGGTATTTCAGAAAAGTGGATATGTATTTTGAGACCACATGACCTTTAAGGTCTGAGAACTCTTCCTCCACCTAGGTTTAAAAACACTCCTTTAACCTTTTTTAAGAGTAAAAGCCAACAGGTTTACTTAACTTGTTCTTTCCAAAACCATTCATTTCAAGAATGTCTTCAGCTTCCACTGAATTTGAACCTTGTTTCCCTTCTGGTCTTCAGTTGCATGATAAGAATTTATCACCCTCTTTAGTCTGTATTGCCAGGGATATTTGGAACATTTGAGCAGTGTTGGGGATAGTTGAAAAACCTAAGGGAACATATTTTTGCCGTTGATCCTTACTCCGGCTGAAGCTGGGGAGCAAAATGTCCACAACTGGTAATGGAACAGGGCAGGGAAGGTGTGAGATTCTGTAGTTCCTTAAAATGGAAAACGTATTATTTGAATGGTTACTTGAACTGAAATTGTCTGTCCTCACAATGTCTTTTAATTTGGTAAGACCCCCACATCCTCTCTGTCTTGGTAAACAGAAGGCTACTTGGGTATCTACTTAATATATTCAGTGTTTTATCTTTAAATTTTATTTTCTTAGCAGTGGATTAAATAGACAAGAAAAGCCTTGAGAACAGGTGTCTTGCCTAAAGCATACCAGGGAATTACACTAGGACGCCTTACATGGTAGGTTAATTCTTTAAGCAATACTATCTTTCACCATAAAAAGCTTGTTGGGCAGCAAGATGACATTATTATAGGTTAAAATCTTAGTCGTATCTATTATCTCATAAAACAGGTAAGATGAAGAGAAGTTTTATTTTTCAGCTATGATAGCCTCTTTTTTTTTTTTTGTTTACTTCGTTGAGCTGAAGTAAGACATTAGGTGGCTGACAAATAGTACACTCGGATGTTTAAGACAAAAGGCATTTTTGGCATGACAAGAAACCCAAATGCCTACTAGTGTAGGAAATCACTATGTGGACATTTTAATTTTTCTCAGTAAAAAGTTAAAAATCTTTACCTTAATTAAAGGTATTAAAGCCTCAATGTTGTTTGACTTTGAAGGCAACTCAAGGTTAAGAAAGTCCACCTTTAGCTTTGGCTGTTTTATGAAGAGAATGCAGCAGAGTAGAATATGCTTTTCTTTAATTTCCTCCATTTCTGTTCAGTGTAGACTTTCATCTGTGATTTTTTAAGTGATCGTGTCCCTAAAGGACAATTTAAATTGCCGAATTTTATACAGACTGTATTTTGTGGTCTTCTGAAAAACAGCATAATGGACACTTTCGGCTTTTAACCACTAGATGGTAGCTAACTACTGTCTGTAATTACCCACAGCAGAAGAAACCTCGTTGTGGAAGCTGGGCAGTGTAACACTACCGGGGGAAAAAAAAAACCCAAAACACCTTTCGACATTGTGAAATGAACTTCCATAATTCCTAAAATAATATGACAATTTTATATTTTCCTTAATGCAATTGATTGTGCACCTCATGGTTTTACTGACCTGCATAGTGGTGACTTACGCCAGGCCTGACTTAATGTTTTGTAGGGTGCTGAACATAGTCAAGGCTATCCAGAGGCGTGGTGGAATAAAGTTATTCTGAGAATGCTGAATGATAATAAAAAATCGTATATCCTCCTTAATGTATATATTTATATATTACATTACTAAAAATAAGGCAACTTCACCATGAATCTTACACTCCTAAAGCATCTGTGGGGGAAATGTATCTTCATTTCTTCAAATCACAGATCTGATTGTGGATCACCAATAAAATAAAGGGTAAAAGAGCAGGTTTCTGTTTAAAGTTGATTTAAAAACTTCAAGAAACCTTTTTCCCCTCCCCCCCCCCCCCCC
>NW_010271914.1:15483-22731 GCF_000690775.1 Eurypyga helias
GTTTTATTCAAACTAATGTTATGTGGATGTAAAGCAAATTCCTAAAGCAATAGTTTTGTAATAGTTTCAGCAGTTATCAGCTATACCAAACTTAAGGCTGACCCTTTTTTTTTTTTTTTTTTTTGTGGTTTGTAAGGCAAAGAAGCGTACAGGTGATAAGTGTCTTGGGTATGGTTGCTGACCAGAAGTTTGCTTCTTAGCCTTCTGGATTGTTGGTTGTATTAATGGTGTGCTAAGTTGGCTCTGCTGGAAGTCTGGCTTTTGACCCGAGGACAATAGGAACCTGACAATGGCAGTTAAGTGCTGTCTCAACCACTTCATTATTTTCAGTTTTCCTTTTTAACACCTAATGAGGTGGAAGATCACAGGAAGTTGCTTTCTATAAATGTCAAAAATCTTTCCATGACTCTAACCTAGATCAGCGTATTATCTAGTACTGTAAATGCAGTCTGCTTAAAAGGTTCTGAGTGAGAGCTGACTGACGATATAGTACAGCTGCTAAGAGGTTTTCTGTGTAAGTTAATGATCTGTGATTATTTGATATTAATATATATATAGGTCCATTCCGTGGGTTAGATTATTCCCGGTCACGATTGCCAGCCATTTTAATTTTGGCAGCTTTAGAATGAATGTAAAAATGTCACATTCCAAGTTACTTAACTGTCTGAGATTTCTGGAGTTTGAAGATTATTTCTCTTCGTGGATGATAAATGAGCTGACAGAGATGCTCTGCTGGGCCTACCACTCACAAACAAGAAAAGCTAGTTGAAGATGGGGAGCTTGAGGGAAGTCTCGACTGCAGTGATCATGAGGTTGTGGAGCTTAAAACCCTGAAAGAAGTGAGCAAGACAGCCAGTATGGTCACAGCCTTAGACCTCAGGACAGCAGATTTCTGACTTCTTCAGGGATCTGGTTGGCAGTATCCCATGAAGGCCTTTCCTAGAGGGAAATGGGACTAATGAAAACTTATCTGCAAGAACAACATCCTTGGAAGGCAAGGGTGGGTCATTCAATGTGCAGGAGGAAGAGCAGGCCTTGCAGGAGGCCAGCATGGATGAATACGGAGACCCTTTCTGGGCTCAAACATGCAAGCTTCCACAGAAAATAATCAGGGATGTGCCACCCAGGAGGAATATAGGAGCAATGCCTGCATGTGCAGAGACAGAGTTAAGAAAGCTAAGCTCAGCTGGAGTTCAAACTTGTGAGGAGGGTGCAGGGGAATGAGAATGGCTTTTCTAAGTCCTCTGGCAGCAAAAGAAAATGTAAGCCCACTGCTCAGTGGGAGGGGGGACCCAGCAACAAAGAACTTGGGAAAGGCTGAAGTATTCAGTTCCTTTTACCTCAGTTTTCGTAGTTGGGTTTGCCCTCTGACTTTCTAGGTCTTGAAGCCTTCTTGCAGAATGTATGGAAATGTCTACCCATGGTAGACAAAGATAATGTTAGGGAGCACTTAATCCAATTGGGAGTAGTCCATGGGAGTAGATAAGATGCACCTGAGGTTGCTGAGGGAGGAAATCAATGTCATTTTGAGGCCCATCTCATCTTTGAAAGGCCGTGATGATATGGGGAAGTTCCCAATGACTGGAAAAAGACAAACATCACACCCCTCTTCAAAAAGGAGAAAAGAGAAGCTGCAAGGAATGACAGACCAGTGAGCTGCACCTCAGCCCGTGGTAAGGCTGTGAGGGCAAGCGTTTCTGGAAGCCATTTTGTGGCACGTGAGGGACCCAGATGACTGCGAACAGCCAACCTAGATTTACCAATGTCAAATCCTGCATCGCCAACCTGATTGCCTTCTATGATGAGATGGCTGGCTATATAGAGCAGGGGTGGTGTTCTTTATCTCAACTTTAGCAAGGTGTTTGACAAGGTGTTCCATAATGTCCTTGTAGTCAAACTGGTGATAGATGGTCTGAATAATTATTGGATAATTGGGGTGGAAAATTGGCTGGACAAGCAGTCTTCACGTGGTGCCAAGTCTAGCTAGTGGCCAGTTGCTAGTGGTGTCTCTCAGGGATTGATGCTGAGGCTAACACTGTTTAGTGACTTTACAGATGACCTGAATGATGGGACAGAGTGCACTCTGCAAGGCTGTTGATGATGAACTGAAGGGAGAGGCTGATGTGTTTGCTGTTCAAACGAACCTGGACAGGCTTGACAAATGGACTGACAGGAGCTTCAAGAAATTCAGTGAAAGCTAATGCTAAGCCCTACAGTTAGGATGGAATTACCCTGTATGACAGTACAGTCCAGTGGCTGACTTGCTAGACAGAAGGTTTACAGAGCAGGATTGAAGGAGTCTGTTCCATACCAAGTTGAATGTGAGCCAATAGTGCACATCACAGCAGAGAATGCTGACCACAAGCAGGGCTGAAATAGCCAGCAGGTTTACAGAACAAGTTCAGCAGTGTGTCACTAAGATGGTCAGGAGCCCAGAGTGCATGATGTACGAAAAGATACTTAAAGGCCTGGGTTTGTTCAACTCTAGGGAGAAAAGGCTAAGGGGACATCTTATTGCAGCCTACAGTCATCTATTGGAGGGTAGAGAGGACAGAGTTGAACTTTTCATGAAGGTGTGTGGTAATAAGAGCCAACACAGACAAACTGGAACATAGGAGATTTTAGCTAGATGGGAACAATCTTTATTTTGGGTGGTCAAATACTTTTATAGTGCCCTAGGGGTTGTGGAATCTCCATCCTTCAAAATATTCCAAACTAAACCCCCTCTAATAGGACTTGCTTTGAGCAGATTTTCTGGTTCTGTAAGTTAGTTCCTATGACCTTACGCAATTTTATGAAAAAGTTCCATGATTCTTAGGTGGTTCTCTGAGAGATTTATTTATGCTTATCTTTTTCTTTTCTTTTCTTTTTCTTTTTTTTTTTTAAGAACTTTTATTGATGCGTGGCAAAGTTAAGCCTGTTGGGCTGAGTTTTTACATTAGAAATTGCATACATCTTGCAAAGAAGTAAATAATTCCTCACTGTTCTGACTATATCCAGGATTTAACTTAATGTGTAATATTTAATAGCATGTTTAATAGATGGCTGTAAAGGGTTCGGAGAAAGATACGGATGTTTATTTTTTCACTAAACCTAATTTTTTAGTCTTTCTCTTTCGAGTATGTATACACAATCAGATTTGACTCTAGTATATAGGGAAAATTGTATGGAAAAGTCAGATGATGTGGGGAAAATGTGCTTTACTAGTGATTTTTATCAACGCTGAAGTTGTCAAGTGATTTTAGACATGATTCACATTGATGAGTGGAAGCAGAAATATTTAGGGACATGAAAGCCCCTAATGTCTGAAATGGCTGTACAAATTTCTTGTTTTTCGTGTTCCTAATATTGTATCATTACTTTGTTTTTCTTGGCATTTTTCAAGAGGACGAGATTAGATTCTGTCACTGATGTGGAAAAAATTCAGGCTATTTTAAGAAGAAAAAAGTTAACATTCCATGCTTAAAAAAATTGCTGTATTAAGGAACCATTGTACAACTGAAAAATAACTGAGTCTGAATGTGCTTGTATAAAAAAATATGAACAGAAAACTCGGTAATTTAGTAGTCTGTAGGTAAAAGCTATTTGAAAGGTGCTTGACTGTTGCTATATATTTAAACAATCATCTGTGACAAGGAAACAAAGATGTCTGTTGACATGAGGATTACTTAAGAAGGCTAAACACAAATCAGATAAGCAGTTATAAAATTGACTTTTGCAAATGGTTATGTTGCCCTTGAGCACGCTGAATCGTATTGAGCGGTGTTTGTATATAAACAATATCACCTTAACAACACTGTGGTTGGTAGCAGCAATTTTCAACTCCCATAAGCAGTAAATTCTGGTGGTTAGAGACCTCTAGTTTCTAAAGTAGTCCTATTTAGTTTTCAAGTGATTTAAATGCACATTAAGACTGAAATTTGAATACAGGTCTAAGGTTAATGGTTGCTGGATTTTTAAGTCCTAACTGTTTTCTAGAGTGGTTTTGGTCTTCCTACAGATAAGGAATGAAAAAAATATAAACAAAAAGTTGGGGGGTGAGTGCAAAATGATTACTCAAGAAACTTGCTCCATGGTTTAAGACTTATTGTTGAAAAACAGTGCTTGATGATTATATCAAGTAGTACAATGTTTAGAGCTGGAAGAAAGCAACTTTGGAAACAGAGCATTGGCAGAGTTATAAAGGTAAGGAAAATTGAACTTTGGACTAGGTTGAGATTAGAATGATAAAGTTTGAATAAAGGTGTGAATTGAGGTGGGGAGGGTGTAGAAAAATGTGCATTTTAAAATGGTGTAAGTGGATGATGTTGGTTTCACAAAATATTCTAATTATATAACAATGGCTAAGCTTTGCCTTTTAAAGCAAAACAGTATTTGAGATAGGCATTTCTTTATGATTTTTTTTTTTTCTCCCTCCTCGTAACTGGTCTTCTAAGTTAACTGGTAGAATATCAGTCAAGGCTTACTAGGCTTACTTGCACAATTTGTTTTGAAAGGTAAATTTGCACTGGGAGATATTTATGCATTTGACTACTGGTACTTGTATCTTGTCTGGATTGTTGCAGTGGTCTGGTAATTGTATAATTTCACAAATGTTACACTGATATTACAAAGAGCCTGATGTTAGATCTGGCAACAAAACAAGGGTGGGCTCTGGCACCAAGGGAAAGTGAAGCTTAACTTCACTCTTCCCATAGTTGTAAAATGGAAACAGAATTTAGAAGACACATGCAGTATTGAGAAACAATAATAAAATAGAGAAGTCATTAGGACACTTAGATTAATTTAAAGAGCTGGTTATTTGAACAAACTGTTCCTGAGTTAATGCAGTATTATAAAAAATGTGAGAATGCTCTGATGTCTTAGTTTTGAGTCAGCAAAGGGGACTGCCCTAATTCTGTAGAGCATGTCTCTTTTGGAGAGGAGTGAATAAAAAGGTGTGTGTCTGTTGAAAACTCAGGGTGCTTGGAAAGGGTAAAATGGTCTGCAGTTTACTTTTACAGGGAAACCCATGAGCAATGCTTATGCAATATAAACCATCTTAAGTTTAAGTAGAGACAGAGGAGTGCCATGTTTGTTAAATAAATTTTGGATAAGACAGTAAATTAACAATACAAGACTTATGTTTTGACTCCTAATATTGAACTTCCCAGTAAAGGTCATGTGTTGCTCATTCATAAGACCTTAATCTGAGTGTGTCTGAATTCAGTAATGCACAATGTTCTGAGAACCAAATGCATCATTTGCTAGATAAACTGTGTTCAGGAACAAGTTTTAACTTGTGCAGTTATGACTTGCATGCTAAATAACATTCATGCTAACTATTTAGAATTTTTGCAGACACATCAGAAACTGCATTCTGTAATGGAGAAGTTGGCAATAGTCAATATTTTGTTTCTGAGGCTGCTGTTTTGAAGGAAGCACGCCTAGCATCTCTGACTTCTGACCTTTTAATACCTTCTGCTTAAATATATATACTTATATATGCTTTTATACAAGAGTTTGGCCTTTTTTTGACCGGTTTCAGTATTTTTTTTGTACAGATGCTGTTTAGGCCCTTATGTCTGGCCCTTAAAGATGGGAGGAGTGGTGGTTGGGGAATGGAAGGGAAGAATGAGAGGTAGAAATCTCAATATTTAATTGCAGTTAATTCTCTGAGATTCTTAATCCTAAGCAAAGAATATCTTAAAAATTATTTGTCAAGTAGTATGCAAATGCAAATTTTTACTAGTTTCTAGTCTGGCTTCTGAGTGTTTTTAAATATAAATACTTTAAATATTTAAATTAATGACTTGCTATTGAAAGCACTGAAGTTAGGTTTCTTCCACTTTTTTGTGCTGTGCTGTTTTTAGTTGGGATAGTTAATTTTCTTCACAGTAGCTAGTATGGGGCCATTTTTGCATTTGTACTGAGAAGAATATTGATAACATACTGATGTTTTTAGTTGTTGCCAAGCAATGTTTACATTAAACCAAGGACTTTTTCAGTTTCTGATACTGTACCTGTGTTCCCAGTTTCTTCTTTTCAATAAACTGGGAGGGGACACATCCAAGACAGCTGACCCAAACTGACCAAAGGGGCATTTCATGCCCTAAAACATCATACTTGGTATATAAGTTGGAAGGTGCGCCGGGGGTCTAGGTGTCTTTTGGTTGCTCTCTCTCACTTGTTGGGACTCTCTCTGGCTGGCATTGTCTCTCTTTTAGACTTGGTCTGACTGTTGGTCTCTGTCTCTCTCTATTTGGGGACTGGCTGGGTGTCAGTCAGTGGATGGTGAGTGTTTGTGTAATTTGTTTTCTTTTCCATTATTTCTATTATGTTCATTACACATTATTAATAGTAATATTGATACTGTTGGTATTCTTAGTATATTTTTTTCCAATTATTAAATTGTTCTTATCTCGATCCACAAGTTTCTTTGCCTTTTCCTCTGATTCCTCGCCTTCGGTGGAGGAGAGGGGAGGTGAGTGACTAGCTGTGTGGTACTTAGTTGCTGGCTGGGATTAAACTACAACATATGCTAATCCTAAAAGTGAGGCAGAAGTGTATTATGATGACAGCAACTGAGATTTGGGAGTTTGTGGTTGGGGAACACTTTGCTTGGGGAGGAGAAGTAGTTATTGGAAATGGCAGATCAAGATATGGAAGCATGACAGGCAGGGTAAGTTCTTGAGTTGCATTGTAATGACTGTCACGAAGAACATGCATGCAACTTCCATTAATTAGAGAAATCTACTAGAATAATGCAAATGCCTTCCAGAAGTGACATGTGATAAATGCAAGTGAGTGTCTTAATCTTCATAAAAGTATAGCTTTACTATCTAGTTAGTAATTCTGTTTTCTCTAGGTACAATTAATTGAAAGAATTGAAGTTAACCAGACTTTTAAAGTTTTGTGACACATCAACGCTCTTGTTACTGGACTTAGACATCAAATATTGCCTAATGCTATGTGAAAAGCTACACACAATTGCTAGTATATTTGTTATAGGGCTTAAGAGGCTGCAATTAAAGGATTGGAAAGCATTAAAAGAACCAAACATCAGGGCATGCTTGCCCAGTTTGAGAAGGTGTTCATGAGTTCAGCCAACACAAACAGCAACTTGTAGAAGAAGTGGAGGCTTTGAACTTATCAAGGGCTATCTGTATAGGTGGAGTTGTGAACTGATAACCAATGTAGATGGATACCTTGTGTAGCAATGTATCTGGAGTTATACGCTGGAAACTGTTTAACATCTTCGCTAGTGAC
>NW_010271915.1:0-369 GCF_000690775.1 Eurypyga helias
TTTGCTAAATAAAACCCCAATCCACCGGCCTCATCCCAGCGCAGGATCCGGCCCCGGCAAATCCCCTGGCATTAACGGGCAGCCGGTGGGTTGTTTACATCTCCGCGTACGTGGCTCCACGGCCCTTTCGCTAAACCGTAATTAAACCTTTGCTAAAAATAAGCCCATCTTTTATCTGCTCCTGGAAACATCACGGATGAGGCCAGACCCCCCCAGCTATCCGGCACCGACGGCTCCCATCACCACGCAGCGCCGGGGACTTCTCCCCCAGCGCCAGTACAATGGACTTCCCAGCAAAATTCAACCATTTGCCTCTTCCTCTATAAAAATCTATCTGTTCCGCGCGGGATGCCGGAGGTTGGTCGCTGG
>NW_010271915.1:400-2525 GCF_000690775.1 Eurypyga helias
CCTGGGATGCAGGAGTCTCACTGCCGAAGCGGACATTCCAGCTGTGCTGCAGGACAGCCAGAGACAACCCCAGACACGCGCGTAGCTGCCACCTGGGCTCTGATAAGGTGACATATTTACAGGATTCCCTGCTCCAAAGGCTTCTCCCCACCAGGGAAGGAGGCTGGGGGTCACAGGGCACCTCCCCCAAGTCTCCAGTGAGCTCAGGAGGGCATGGAGCCCACCAGATGGATCCCAAGCACCGAATTCCCTGGCACAGACTGCTTAGAAATGCCGCTGCCTGTGACGCTGAACTGAAAAACGCTGCACCCCAAAATGCTACTGGGCAGGACCACCCTGCGTCGCGTTTTGTGCAGCCAGAGGATCGCACACGCGTCTGCAGTCTCCTGGTGGGAGCGGGGCTGGACCAGCCGGAGGAGATCTTGGGAATGAACTCTGCCAGCCCCCAGCTCATCCCTCCTGTCCACCACCGGGAGCTCATTGCCACCACCCTGGGTGGGGGCACCGGGGACCACGGGCTGCCCTGGCCTGGCCGGAGGAGAAAAGCAGCTCCCATCCCGCACCCCGGGGCCCCTTCCAGGGTGCAGCTGCTCCTCGCTCCACAACGAAGCCCGTTACCTTCTGCTCTATTAGTTCTTTGCTCTATTCATCCCGGGTTTCCCACGCACAAAGGGCTGCTGGGCCTTTTCCATCTCAGCGGCGGTCTGAGGAGAGACACGGAGCGAGCCCTTGCCCTGTGCCGCAGGCCTGGGGACACGTGCTCAGGGAGGGGGGACAACCAGGCAGGGTGCCCACTTTCCCAGCAGTGTCGGGGGAAAATGGGCTTTTGGGTGCCTTGGCTCTCCCTGGGGTGTGGGGAGCAGCAAGTCTGGCACAGAGGATGCTGACTGGGGATGAAACCAGAGCAGAGCACAGGCACGTGCTGTGCCCCAGCTCCACTCCTGCCCACGCTTCCCCACGTGCCACACGGCACAGCGGCCGGCCCCCAAGGATCACCCTGCAAAACGCTCTGCACCCTCCCAAGCACCCAGCAGCAGCATCCCGCAGGACCCCAGACCACCCTTGCCGTGAGCAACACGCCCCACCCCCCTGAATCACAACCACAGCACGAGTCACAACAGGGCTCGAAACGGGCACCACCAGTTCCCCCAGATCGGAACACAGCATCTTGTGGGAGCAGCCACCCCCATCTCCAGGCGCAGGCAGGATGTGGGGCACAGAGAGGGACATGAACCCACGTGCCAGGGCTGGCAGCCCAGCTTGGTACCCCCAGAACTCACATTGCCAAGGAGCAGCCGGGTGCCCGGAGGTGCCGGCGGAGCAGAGGCGCAACACGCACGCTCGAGGCGTGATCTGACGCCGCCGGAGCCAACTCGGCCGTATTTAATATCCGCCGTGTGAGCAGAGAGAATTAGGCTACACCCTGGGGAAAGGCAGGATGGGAGCCCAGCACACGCCCCACAAGGCAGCTCCTGCCAATGCAACCAGGATCCCGCTCCGGATCCCTCCTAAACCCACCACAAAGAGGCACCACGTTCAGAAACACCCAGCGACCCACCTTCACCCAGCCAGGAAAGACCCCTTCAGCACGCACCCCACCAACACCCACCTTCCTCGCTCTCTCCTCCTCTTCCTCCCAGCAACCCCCTGCTGATCAAGGGCTAATCAGACTGACCACCTGCCCCACACCACACCCTGATGGGGACGAGGGGCAGCTGGGGATGCTCTGGGGATGCTCCGGGGCTGCTCAGGCTCTGCCGACCTCCAGCACAGGGCAGGAGAGGGGTCTGAGCCGAACCCCCTGCCCCGGTGCTTCTGCAGCCCCACACATGCCTGGGTCGTCACTGTGTCTGGGCCTGGAAAGGTCAAACCCAGCTGTTAATATTGGGAATATTGTGAATTGCTTTTTTTTTTTTTTGCTAGAAAGGCAGCTTTCCGGAGCTCAGAAAACATCCTCATGGGTCCCCCAGGCACAGGGTTCGTGGCAGCAGCCCCGCTCCACACCCGCTTCCTCCTAAATATTAGGCCCATTTTGGCATTGATCACCCAGGGCATCTGTCTCCAGGGTGGGAACGGCCCTCCCCACGCGCCCCTGAGCCCGGGTGGGGGGTCAGAGCTGCACCCC
>NW_010271915.1:2563-2781 GCF_000690775.1 Eurypyga helias
GGGCAGGGGGCCCCCACCGCTTGCCTTGCAGGCAGCATCCCATCAGGAGTGGGAAAGGGCATGAGGCCCTCTCTCTGGGAAGCCCCTGGGCAGGGAGACCCCCAAAACCAGTTTCATGCAATTGTGCCCCAGAAGACCCTGATTTCATTGGAAACGGAGCGCCCGAGGGTGGTGGGGAGGGCTCAGCGGCAGGCGGGGTGGGGGCGACGCAGGCACCC
>NW_010271916.1:0-2310 GCF_000690775.1 Eurypyga helias
GCAGAGTACAGGGACAGAATCACCTGTCTCGTCCTGCTGGCCACACTTCTCTGGATACAGCCCAGGATACGGTTGGCCTTCTGGGCTGCCCGCGCACCCCTCCTCAGCTTTTCATCCACCAGTACCCCCAAGTCCTTCTTCTTAGGGCTGCTTTCTATCCATTCTGCACCCAGCCTGTACTTGTGCTTGGAATTGCACTGACCCATGCGCAGAACCTTGCACTTGGCCTTGTTGAGGTTTACACAGGCCCACTATGAAGCTTCCCAAGGTCCCTCTGGATGGCATCCCTTCCCTACAGTGTATTGACTGCACCACACAGTGGTGTATGATTTCTTCTGTTTACAAATAAGCTTGTATAAAAAGAAGGTTTTCATGAACTTAGAGAATTTGGCTGGATTGATAATGTGTTGAATTGCTTAAAATTAACACCTGTCGGCCTAATTATACACAAATTGTTTGAGGCTTATATGTGTAATAGAACTTATCTTTTTGTTCCTTAACTTGTGTATTATCAGTGTATTATCAGTTCTGGCTATAATTTAAGATTGATTTATAACTTTTTTAAATTTCTAATTACACTGTACAAGAACATTCAAGTCAGTTGTGTTCCCACAAACACCAGCTTTTACTCATTTACAACTATCATAATGTCTAATAATATTTTGACTTTGCTTCATATTTGGCAGAAACAAAGAGCTTTTGTCATCCATTAAACTCCTTTTTTTTGGGGGGGGGGAGGCATATTAACTCTGAATAGTAACAGAAAAGTTACTCATAGTAAGTTCATTCTGGATGAATTCTATGGAATAGAAAAGTGCATATTTCACATAGATTAAATGGCATATTTTGTACCTGACTCTTTCTGAATACATTCTGAAATACCATGAAAAAAACCCTGGAAAGTTGTTTCAGTGTTATTCACTTCTCCTTTTAAAGATTTCAAGAGTTTTCACAATATCAAATAATGAGAAATTAATAATAACTAATGAAGAAAAGTATTTGATACATACATGCATATAGTTCAGTTTTGCATTTCCCTTCTTGGGAAACTTTGCATTTTGTTAGGAAGTGGTTGAAGCAGTGAGAGAACTGGGAGCTGTTTCCTCTCCTTAGCTTACAGTGTCTCCCTAGCCTGATTTCTGATCTTTTAGACTAAATGTAATAGATTCTTTTGTTCTTTATTCTTAGTAATAAGGTCTGTTAATGAAAAAGACCCTGAGAGTTATTTATTTCTGTATTTTAATTAAGATATCCAAGCTATGCAGAGATATGATCAATCTTCATTGCATCAAATGTGGCAGTGGGGTGTATTGTACCACTGATAACTCTTACCCTCAACAGTTAGTACAAAGTGAGATAACAAAGTCTAAAATGCTACCTTGTTGTAGCCAGAGAAGTAAAGCTATGTAATAGGGTATTTAGAAGCAATGCAATCTTGAGCTTTTTTCCAGTAATAATTCTCTCAGCCTTTTCTCATGAGAGTTGTTTCATTCCCTTGATCATCTTCATAGCCATGCATTGGACTCTCTCCAGTAGTTTCCTATCTTTCTTGAACAGGGGAGCCCAAAACTGGACACAGCAGTCCGGATATGGCCTCAGTAGGGCAGAGAAGGGGGGGAGGATAACCTCCCTCGACCTGATAGCCACGGTCTTTTTAGTGCACCCCAAGTTACCACTGGCCTTCTTGGCCACAGGGCACGTTGTTGGCTCATGATGGACTTACTGTTCACCCAAAGTATTCAGAACTGCTTTCTAGCAGGTTTCCCAATAATTGAATAAACTTTTATTGTTTAAAAATAAAACCACCCCCCCCCAAAAAAAAAGAAAAACAAACAAACAAACAAATAACCCAGAAGCCATGTGCTGTAAACTTATTCTAATGGTAAAGCTGGAGGTTATATTACTTGAAAATTGCTCTTGTCCTAAAAACATGCTCCTTAAACAACTCATAAAGTGACCTAGCCTATGTTACGTTGCTGGCCAGATCTGCAAAAAATTTAATTGATTGACTGTAATTCTACTGATTATGTAGGGATAAATCAAGCTTCAGAAGCTGGAGAATTTAAATTGAGAAGTTTCTGGATTGGTGTGGTTTCCTAGTTCATGCAGCATTTCTCAGAGAGGAAGGACCTGTAAGAGCACAGAAAAATCTGGAGTCAAGTAAATAAAAACAATTTGTGAATTTGTTCTGTGACAGAGAAAAGTACACAAGAAGACACCTGCTCTTCTTGGTGTGATTCTGAAGAGAACAGTGATGCCACTACGTAACCGAGCCATTTCACATGAAAAGGGCAAAAAAGAGGACCCAGG
>NW_010271917.1:0-4487 GCF_000690775.1 Eurypyga helias
AGCATCCTCTTCCCTGTCCCGAGTTCCTCCTTGGAGGAGAGGGCACGGGGAAGATGCACCCTTGCGTCTTCGTGAGGCCTCTGGGCATGGTACTGTGGGGATGCAGGAGAGGGTTGGGGGGGTGGCGAGGGCAACTTGGAAAATCCTGCCCCGTCGGAAGCAGGGAAAGGCACGCGGGGCTTGCTCCTAGGATTTCTCTTTTTTTTTCCTTTTGCATACTGTCTCTGAAGATTCCTTTTCAAGGTCAGGCGCTTGGAATAGTGTGTGGGCTATGGAGTAGTGAAAGTCAAACGGGGGCGTTTCTGTCTGCTTTTTGAGAGGGAAGCAGCGTAAGGGGGCAGGGAGACAGGCGTGCGGCAGGAAAAGCTGGGATGCTGAAACGCAGACCAGCTGCCTGCCTCTGTTAAGATGGTGCTGCCAGTGTTTCCGGGGTGCTCCTGCCAGATGCTGAGGACAAAAACAAGAATCCAGTGACTTTTATGGAGAGGCCGACTCTTGACCGTGTTTCTGTAAAATGTCTACCCTTTGGCAGACTCCTAAATTGATCCTCAGCGTGACTGCTTTGTTTCCAGCAAACTTCTTTGCATGGCCTACCTTGAAAGATAACTGCTCGAATTCAGCATCACATTCTTTCTATTTAACAGCTCAAAGCTGGGCCCTTGCTGACTTTTCTGTGTAGCTGTAATTCGAGTGGAACATAAATAATGCATGGAGTTCTTCTCAGCTGAAGGAGGATGGGCTCAAGTTGTTAAATTTGAAAATGGACTTTGTTTACAGGGGTTGAGACCTGGTGACGGGCTTTGTCTGGCTTGAGCTGTATGATTGTGCTGGCTATCGTAATAACACAGCTCCAGCATCACCTTCAGTAGGTCTTGCTGGGGGTTTCTGCAGGCCGCAGTCTTTCCCGAGTTGTGTTGCCTTGGCTAGAGATCTGATTTAAACTAAGTCAGTCAATCCAATCATCTCTTCTCCCAGCTAATGATTAAATGGAAAATATCCCAAGCTCTCAAACGGTATTAATTCATAATGAATTATTTGCCTAGCTGTGATCTGATTGTCTTCGTCTTCATGGGTCTTGTGTATAAAATCAATGCTGCTCCTGGCAAAGTGCCACCGCAACGGCTTTCTGCAGTGCACAAGCATCAAAGATGGTCAGATGTCTTTAATAATAACAAGAATTGAGGCCTTATTCTTCATACCTGTGCTCCGAGACACTACAAGGAGGCTACTCGCGTGAGGCCCTTCTGTGTAGGTCTTAGCATGGTTGTATCCCTCCTGTGAAGGAGGGCACCGAGTCTCGCGGGTGGGGAAGGTGTCGAGGTCAGGCTTGAACCGTAACGTGTCTATATTGTGTGTTGGGGCTGGAGTGGGAATAGAAATGATGCAGACCCCGGCAGCCGTTGGTGTTGCCTGCAATCATGAGGAAAGGAAGAACGGACATGAGGAAAAGGGTCCTTTGGTCCTCGGTTCAGGCTGAGGGGAAACAGTAAATAGATGGCTTTTAAAGTAGTTCAACTTTTCACTTAAAGGATTTTTACTTTGGATGCTCTGTTTCAGGTCGGATGACCTAGTGTCCTTGGGAGAAGGCTCACTGGGTGAATTATTCATAGGTACCGAGTACTTTGCCAGACTTGAATCCTCTATCCATTCCTGTCATCTGTTTAACCCCACTTAGCAGAAGTGTGGTAGTTATGGGGTGTCTCTAACAAAATACTGTCTGGATAAAGTTCAGCATTCCTAGAAACAGAGCCTACCTGGGCAGTGAAGGTGTGTGCAGGCTACTCAGAGCTTCAGAGTGCGTTGGCTCCACCTTGTTCTCAGCGTGCTCTGGTAAGGAGGTGCCCACAAGTAAAAGGTTTGCACTTGGGATTGTTTAAGAAATCCGTGGAAATGAAATTAGATTCCCAGGACACTTCTGTGGTTCTGATGTTATCTGTGAGCCTTTGGCAGGAGATGCTTCTCTTCATTCTCTGTACTCTGTGTGTTGACTTTTATGGGGTTTAATTTAGTTGTCTGTGCAGCATCAGGCTCTCAAATCTCATCAGCACTTAACCTTACATGTAAATAAACCTGAATGGTAAGGCAGCTCCTTCATTTGTGGTGTTACAGGACTTCAGGGTGATGTGAAATACCCCAGTTTCTGCACAGTTGCAAAGCTTTGCTTGTTATAGGTGAAATAAGAATGTAGCTAATTGTTAGGTTTTACATCCATTACAGTTTACAGTGATTATCTCTAAGTCATATATAGAAAATCAGTTTTTACTTGAATTTGTATAAAAGTAAAACCTGGGAGAAGACTTTAAAAAAATAAAATCCAAGAAAGAAACCTAAATTTTGTTACTTCTCCTTTGAATCTTTTTTGTTCCTTGGGTTTAGTTTGCCCTTACCAAAATATTCCCTTGTATCATAAACCCGAGCAGGCAGCTCTAACCAAGGATTGTATTCACTTACAGTTTTTGAAAGGCTCTGGCAAATCTTGTCAGAGAGGTCTAGCTTATCTTCCTGCCCTGTGGGTAACTCCTTTCACAAATAATTTTCTTTATTTTAAATATTGTTGGATGACTTCTGCTCTGTCTTTTTTTTTTTTTCTTCCCTCCTCCCGCTGAAGCAGGTCATGCCTTCATTCTTTTACCTTTTCTGTCCTGGAAAATTGTTGTGTAATTTTAGAGATCCAACTCAGAATGAACTTGCTTGAAGTTGTTGTTATGCTAAATAATTCCCCTCCTTTTTCTTTTTTTTTAATCCAGATCTGAAAGAAACCGTGCTGTGTTATTATGGATTAAAATAGAGGAGGATTTAGTCCTCAGCCCTGCTTATAGGGATCACTATTCCTAGTTAATGAGATAGGAGAAGAAGGATTAACAACCGAACAAATAGAGATGGTTTTGTGTGGCTAAACTAGGTAGAAGTTCCCAAGGCTGGTACGCAGGGACAAGTCTTTGCCTTGCCTCTTTAGTTCCCCTCAGTTCAGTCTTTTGGATCTCATCCCATCCTTTTGCTGCTGGTGATAACTGGATCCTATTATTCTTACTGTAGGAATGCAGTTCAGAAAGAACAGCCCAAGGGCACAGGAGAGCAAAGCATCGTGGCTTGGCTGCAGGCAGAGCAGGCTGAGAGACAGACTACAGGCCTTTGGAACAGGGAATGGAGACTTTACTTCCAAAAGCAGCATCTGGAAATCCTTTGCTAGCATCACTCTGCCTCTGCTACTCAACAAAGCCTAAACTGAGGGCTGCTGCCTTCTGGGGCTGCCAGAGAAGCATCAGCACTGGAAAAAGGAGTGCTTTGTACAGTCAGGGTTCAATCCAGCACGGTACTGAGCACCTTCCATTCCCGGTGACTCCGGTGGAATCTGAGAGGGTTTGACAACTTCTTACATGAAGGCCTGTGTAGTCCGGGGTGCACCCACCTCCTGCCTGGCGCTGCTGTTCCTTGTCACAGGCAACGAATAGTCTCATGTTCAAAGCATGACATAGGTACAGCTGATAAATCCTAGCACAGGCTGTCCTAGATGCTGCTTTCCCACCTTTGGAAGTGAACACAGATCCTTACAGATGGCTAGTTAAAGGGAGCATAACCCAGAGTCCTGGTGCAAGGTGAACCTGGAGGTTCATTTGGATTCCTGGCAGGTTTTCTACTGCTTTATGCCTTCTTGGCAGTAGATTTTGCTGTCTTCCAGCATGGGGACTGATAGGTTCCTACAGACCTTCTAAGTCACAGCAAGCATGATACTGTTTCACTGTCAGCCTGTGTACTATGTTCCCCCTGAAATGCCCTGGCACCGATGGGCAGGGCTGGCAGTTGCAGTGTGAGCTGCGAAGTGGATGGAACTGCCCTTGAATTTGAAGAAAATTTAGTGAAACCCTCTTTTTTGCCGTGAAATGTTTACTTTTCCTAGTTATCCCATCAACCTCAAGAAGCTGAAGTTAAAAGAAAATGCAGCACCTCTAAAACTGAGACGACCACTTACAGCACCGACCTGTTGCTCGTGTTTTTCATTTGTATTTAGTTGCTCCTTGAGTAGAAAATGTGGCTTCTGTGTTCTAGGGGTTACTCAGGGAGCAGTGCTCTTGAACAAGCACGAGAGCTGTCTATTTAATGTGCTTGGTGTCCTGCGTATGTTGGGTGCACAGGTAGGACGTACTCTCCCCACTTTTTAAAGATCTCTCATTCCATGTAAGACTCTGACATGGTTTAGTGGTGGAATTGGCAGTGTCAGGTTTATGTCCGGACTTGATCTTTTCCAACCTAAATGATTCCATGAATCTATATATATTTGCACTGAAGATGCAAACAAAATCGTAGATGACAGTGTGAGCCTGACAGAGTATCCCATTCCCAAATTTCACGAAGAAAATATGCCTAAAGGACGATTTATGTGGAGCTAGCAAGGAAGGATGAATTCCCACGGGTCAGGGAATTGTAAGGAAATGAGTGTCCGTGGGAGGAAGAACGATCCGACCAGAGCGTCCCCGTCCCGCGGGGCG
>NW_010271918.1:0-1576 GCF_000690775.1 Eurypyga helias
CTCCGCCCCCTAACCCGGTTTCTCGCAGTTCCAAGCCTTTTTCCTGGTGGCTGATGACATCATGGACGCGTCTCTCACCCGCCGAGGGCAGCTCTGCTGGTACAAGAAGGTGAGAGGGCTGGGGAGGCCGCTGTGGGGCAAGGGGAGCCGCGGGGTCCCTGGGCTTTGTGACACCTCCCTGCTCTCCCGCTGCAGGAGGGGATCGGCCTGGATGGCAACAACAAAAGCCTTCCTCCTGGAGTCATCTGTCTACAGGCTGCTGAAGAAGTACTGCGGGGACCGCCCCTACTACCTGCACCTCCTGGAGCTTTTCTTGCAGGTGAGCCCGGCCCCTGCATCCCCTCCTGCGGATTTCCCTTGGGTCTGGGCCGTTTCTGGGTGTTTGACGGATGGTCTTGTGCATCTCAGGCTCTTAAGTTCCTGGGCATCCCGTTGGACAGGCACCCTTCCTTCCGACTTGGAGAGGAGCCGAAACGGGGCTTGGGGTTTTCACTGTGCTGCGGCGACTTACCTGGGGGAGTGCTTGAATAAATCCTTTCTTTCCTCTGCAGACTGCCTACCAGACAGAGCTCGGGCAGATGCTGGACCTCATCACTGCTCCCATTTCCCAAGTGGATTTGAATCGC
This sequence comes from Eurypyga helias, assembly GCF_000690775.1. Classification (NCBI taxonomy): domain Eukaryota; kingdom Metazoa; phylum Chordata; class Aves; order Eurypygiformes; family Eurypygidae; genus Eurypyga; species Eurypyga helias. The sequence goes on from NW_010271918.1 coordinate 627, forward strand.
TTTAGCGAGCAACGGTAAAGAGACGGAAGGGGACAGAGGTGCCAGCCTGTTGTGGGACAGTGGCTCTGCTTGCAGTCCCTTCCGGACTGTGAGACACCCAGCTCGCTAAAATGCTGCTGTCCTAGAATCATAGAATCATGGGATGGTTTGGAGTGGAAGGGACCTTAAGGATCATCCAGTTCCAACTCCCCTGCCATGGGCAGGGACACCTTCCATAGCCCAGGTTGCTCCAAGCCTCGTCCAGCCTGGCCTTGAGGACGGCCAGGGATGGGGTGTCCCTGCCAGGCTTTGGGGAGCAAGTCTCGCGCTCTCAGAGCCTGGGAGCTGGGTTGGAGGGAGATGCTGCTCTTCTCCTGCTGTCCTTGGTCTGCAGAGCCTTGATGGGAGGGGGAGGCCTGGGCTTTGCCACCGAACGTGGCTCCTCTGCTGCAGGTATAAGGCCATTGTGAAGTACAAGACGGCGTTCTACTCCTTCTACCTGCCTGTGGCTGCTGCCATGTACATGGTGAGTTGTAGGGGAACGGTCTTAGGAGGGGCCTAAGCGTTGGCGTGAGGCTGTTGAGGAGGGCGGGGGGTTGGCAGAAGTAAGGGTGGCAGGTGGGTACTGGAAGACTTTATTCCTATTTCCCTCCTCTTAGGCTGGTATTGACAGTAAGGAGGAGCATGACAATGCCAGGGCGATCTTGCTGGAGATGGGCGAATTCTTTCAGATCCAGGTAGGAGGTGGCTCCCCGTCCCTCAGGGCGCGTAAGGTGCTGGTTGTGGCACTCAGGTGTCGCCATCTCCACGCAGGACGATTACCTGGACTGCTTTGGGGACCCAGAGCTGACGGGGAAGGTTGGCACCGACATCCAGGACAATAAGTGCAGCTGGCTGGTGGTGGAGTGTCTGCGTCGGGGGGCGCCAGACCAGAGGCACATCCTGGAGGGAAGGCCCCCAGGCTGGCAGGA
>NW_010271918.1:1910-2242 GCF_000690775.1 Eurypyga helias
TGGGAGCAGGGAGAGGCGACTCCCGCCGCGCTTTAACCAGCAGCTGTGTCCTGACCTGTTCCGCTGTTTCCGTAGGAGAACTATGGCCGCAAGGAGCCCGAGAAGGTGGCCAAGGTGAAGGAGCTCTATGAGGCTCTGGGCATGAGAGCTGCTTTTCAGGAGTACGAGGAGAGCAGCTACCGGCGCCTGCAGGAGCTGATCGCGAAGCACGCCAACCGCCTCCCCCGGGAGATCTTCCTTGGCCTAGCTCAGAAGATTTACAAGCGCCAGAAGTGATGGAGAAAACCCTTGGTGGACTGTTTGCCCCCTGCTTAGGGGTCCTGGGGGGGTTT
>NW_010271919.1:0-240 GCF_000690775.1 Eurypyga helias
CACCGCCAGCACGTGTCGGGGGGTACGGGGGGAGCTGGGGTGCACAGACACGGGATGCTTTTGTTATCCTGCCAGTCGGTGCACGTGGCCAGTGCGGGGAGCCACACACCAGCCCACGCCGTGGGGCTACAGCTGGATCCGGCCCATGGCTCCCAGCGTGGCCAGACAAGAAAGGCTGGAGGGAGGGGAGAGGCTGTGAATCAAAGCGGCGTCCCCTTGCTTGCCGGCGGGAGCTGGGCG
>NW_010271919.1:266-2863 GCF_000690775.1 Eurypyga helias
ACTCGAGATCAACAACCCCCCCATCGCCGTTCCTGCCGGGCTGACGAGGCGAACATGCCGCAGGGATGGGGACAACGTTACCGCTGCTTGTCCCTTGGTTTGGGGAACAGTCCCCCTCCCTGACCCCCGGCGTCCCCTGGGGCGCACTCGTGGCCCCGTGTTTGTTGTAGCTGTCACCCTCCCGCGTCAGGCACACAGCTTGGGCTGTCGCCGCTCCTGTTTATCTTTAATAAAGCAACAGCCAGCGATGCCGCACGCATCCCGGCACTGCCACGCCGCTTGGGGACAGACACGCGGACAGCCTGGGTCCAAGAGGGTCCCCAGGATGCTGTGCCCACCACGGGCACGGCGGGATGCAGGCAACCTCCCCCCCTGCCATAGGGGACACCCTGCTCCCCATCTGGGGACGTTAGGGTCAGGGTTGCAGTGCAGCACAGCTTTTATGTTGATCCCATTTTTCTTGGGGTTAGTCCTACAAACGTGGAAAAGCGGAAGCGAGGTGGATGGTAGGTGAATGTTTTGCTGGGAAGCCCTTAGACTCAATGAGCCACGCACGCGAGCGGACGTATAAATTTACCGTTGGCTTCCCGGGAAGATTTAATTTATGGAATCCATATGGCAGCGCCGCACAACCGCAAGCGCTCGGCGCATCCCCGCGAGTCCTCGAGTGCCACCATGTACCGGCTCCAACTGGCGGGGTGCCACCGGCTGCCCCGGCAATGGCGGGATGTTGTTCTCCTTCCCAAGGATTAACAGAAGGAGACTTTCACAGCGGGCAGGGGACAAGCCCAGGGAGCAGTCCCCATGCCTGAAAGCTAGGTGTGGGATCCTGGAAGATGGCAGGGACATCTCCCCGTGGTCCCAGGGGGGATGCCATGCCACCAACCCTCCTCCCAGGGTGATGCCACCTGCAGCAGCAGCCAGCTATCCCCTACCTGTGGGCACGGGAAAGGGCTGGGGCACACTTTGATACCCGGAGCAACTGATCATTAATTAGCATTAATCATCCCCTATCACGCGTCACAGCAGCATTGGGCAAGACACAGCCAGGGAGTGGCGAATCAGGCCAGGGTTGGGGCAGGGAAAGCAGATTTTGGCCACGGTTGACACACTCCTGCTCCCCAGGGAGCCCCAGCAGCACCCCAGACCCCAACCCACCCATCAGCCCCATGCCAGTGGCAGTCCCTACCCCTTATATTTTTCTTCTGGGGGATGCTGAGATTTAGATGCACCAAAAATGGGTCCTACCTGCCCAAGGGGCAGCCAGGATCCGTTCCCCTTCGCCACCTGTGCCCCCCAGTACCCCCCAGGCAGCAGCCGGAGCCGTCGCAGAGCACCGGCCGCCTCCTTGCTTTAACTTCACCCCGCGCTATCTGTCAGCAAATCATCCCCGGTTACACAGATAAGGAATAATTGATGCAAAGGAGCCATCTGTTTGCGAACACGGAATATCTGCTCAATTAGGAGGGATCTGTCCACCCAGATAAAGCATCGCGGCAGCCCCTCGGAGGGGGGGCCTTCCTCCCCGACCACGTCCTCAAAGACTCACCCCCAATTAGAGGTGAGCGGGTTGATTTGGGCGCTAATTTGCTAAGCAGCACCCTGAGGTGCTCAGGCGCAGGCCAAGAGGGAAGGGTGCTCTGTCACCAAGTGCTGAAATTCGAGGGGAGGTCTGGCAGCCCCCTCCCACATCCCACCGTGGGGATGCTCAGCCCAGTCCAGCCCGGGGGAGATGCGTGTCCCCAGCCCACTGCACCCACCAAATGGTGCTGAGCTGAGGCCAGCCTGCTCGTTGCACGGGTAGCTCTGCAGAAACGCACTGAGGGAGCATGCATATGGAGCGAGGGACTCAGGGATGAGCCTGCAACAGCTCTGCAGCATGCACCAGCCCTGCACAGCCCCACTGGGGACCAGGGCCACAGGGCACAGCCCCGGGCAGCGTCCAGGTCCAGAATAGGTGTGCAGCAAGGTGACATCAATGTGACACTTATGTGATGCTATTAACACAGGAAAAATTGAGCTGGCATGCAAGCAAGGGCTGCAACCCAGAGGAAGGACAGCAGAGCAGTTCCACAGGTGACAAAACCAGGGGACAAAAAGGTTCCAACTGGAGCTGGCACGGATGGCACCCCCTGGAACCCCCTGTGCGAGGCACCTGCCACCGTCTACCCCAGCAGGTCCTTAGTACGAAGGACGTGGAGAGCTTGAGCCGGGTCAAAACACAGCTGGTGGCTTCAAGGGACAGGCACAGAGAGGCACTGCCAGACCCCATGTCACCCATGTCCCCATCACCAGCATGGCAACACCGTGGTGCCCCACCTGCCCTCTGCTCTGTGCCCGGCGCAGGCAGCCAGGGGACACGGTGGTGACAGGGGCAGGGAGCGGTATCCCAATGTCCAACCCTCCCCACCAAGGGCACATTCCTTCTGCTTCCGACACAGGGATAAATACCTGCCATGGTACCCAGCCCACCTCCCCTGATCCCAGCTTTAGGATGGTGGTGATGGAGCGGGAAAGCAAAGGGTCAGGACACCTCACGGCAGCTCTCTGGCAAGGGATCTGGCACAAAGGCGGCGACGCCAGCACGTTTCCTGTGC
>NW_010271920.1:0-10148 GCF_000690775.1 Eurypyga helias
TGTATGTATGAATATATATACATATCTATATATCTATCAATCTATAGATATTATATTAATACAATCATATATAAATCTGGACCTATATAGTTTTATATATATACACATATCACTGGATATATGTGTGTGTGTGCATATACATATATATACACATTACATATACACTATATAAACATATATGCACACACATACATACTGTATAATCATAAACATCTGTTGGTTGCCAAGGGACTTTTCTTTAACAAAATAAGTTCCATCAGTGGATTTTACTTCTGTAGTGCAATTTTACAGGAAGGTAACATTTCCACATTCAATATAAAAGAAACAATATACATTTGAAAACGTGCCATAGGATTTTTAATGAAAAAATTAGAAAAGTGCATTATTTTACAACACTACAGTAAATGATTCTTTTTTTTTTTCTCTGTAAAGACATTGTAAAATATATACAGGGTTGCTTAGTGCATTCATTACAAAAGAAAGATGCAATCCCTTGCATAAATTACATATTGTACAGGGGTTCGCTGTCTACTTGGACTTGTAAACATTTGTGTGATACAGTTTTCATTCTTTATGTAAGCTGCAATACATCTTATTTTCATTTGACTGTTGTTGCATTCTAACTCCAGTACGGCATTCTAAGGCCATATGTGAAGGCATCCTCTCCCATCACGGAGAAGGCCAGAAAAAGAAATGAAAACGCAAAAGAGTCTTTAATTTGGTTCTTTGTAATCAAGTTATACACTGGTTACAGTTACACTGGTTTAGCAAATCACATCTTGATGCTTGTGACCTGCTCTTTCTCTTTTGCTAGGACCAGCTCAACAACTATGTTGAAGTTAGAGGTCTGAAATGAGCAGAGAAAACAGCTTCCAGGAGGTAAATTCCCAGTGCAGTCTCTACAGCCAAGCAGCTCCTCTTTCTAGATGACTGTGCTCCTAATGCTCTGTGTGCTGCACAGAATATGTATCAACCAGGGTAGAAATTTAGAGAGTTTTGCTCTATCTCAGGCTGTTGAGGGCCTTTAGAATGCCGTTAATACACCATAGGTAAGTCCGCATATGCACATTCAAAGAAGTACAAAAATGCACCAAAAAGTGTCAAGAGATCCAAAAGAGATAGCATCAACACACACTCACAAACACACACATACACACACGCTTCCATCTGAGCAGGAAGGCTCAGTCTCCAAAGTAGGAATCACAATTTAATTTCAACATGTATGTGTGTTTGGAAGAAATCCAAGAATTTCCATATAAACTCCTTAGGTCCCAAATTGAACACTTTTATCCCTGTTTCTCATAGATGAACAGTTTGTTGAAGTAAGAAATTGCACCTTGAAGAGACAGTATCCACATTCTTTTGGCCTACTGGAAACAACTTTAAAGCCCCTCCCCTCCCTCCCATTCCCCATTGACCTATCCAGCTCCAAATAATTTCCTTTGCCATCGTGGCACTAGAATTAAAAGTTTTAGTCAATACTGCTCAATGGCAACAAACAACCACACAAATCTTAACAAGTCAAGGGAAGAGGAAAAAGAAAACATTTTTTTCTTCCACAGTTCACTCCTGACCTTGCAAAAAAGGAACAGATGAATTATTTGTTTTATAGCATATTACAGGAAATTTACATTCTGTAAAAGAAAGATTACATTTGCATTCTAAAGAATGAGCCAGTCTCTCATAATTTCTGCTTATTAGTTAGTCGTTAAAAAGGTTTGTAGTAGACAAGAATCTTTCTAAAGCATATATTAGTCCTTTTTTCATATAGGGTCAACCCAACAGTACTTACACCCAAACTAATGTGTGGATTAGCCAAATCTGTTAAAGTTCAAAAGAGCAGTGCTCAGAGTGGTACCCAGGAAATGACTTAGTAAAGCCAACCACTAGATTAATAGTGTCTTAAATCTGTTGTAGCCTGGACACTGGGGTTACTCTCTTGTTATGCGGGTAGTACACTCATCCTGCGATATCTGAGTAATATTCCTGCACTAGCAACTTATACAGAAAATATCTGCCACAACGGAAATGCAGCTGAGCACTCTAAAAGGAGGTAAACTGGCATGGGAAGATCGCCAAGTTGTGTTGAGCATACCAGTTGTGTTGGTCAGTGGTGACCACACCAGACTCAGCTGTACTAATCTACCCAGGAGAATAAAAAGGGCCTAGTATCACGGATGAAGAGGAATTTCCTACTGCTGCCTCTGACTGCAGTATCTCTCCATGATGGGAATTGAAAAGTTATGCTAAAAAGAAGCAATAGGGCACCCATCTTTACTGAAAACATATGTTAAAGCAAGGAATTCTTCAAAGAAAAGATGTCACATTGAAATACAAGTCACCATGGAGCAACTGGGGCTCAGATGCTGAAGAACATGCAAGGAATGTGCAGCAAAGATAAAAAACCCACCACAACGAGTTCGCATTGCTAAAAGGATCTCACATATATGTCTTTGCACCTGTGGTGCACTTGGCCAATCTTTTGGCAAAATGACAGCTCCCAGAGAAACCAGAAAAATTTGGCCAGGTTCTGGTGGCCACAACCATGATGAAAAGCTGTGAGCTGCCCCACAGACCCATTTGGATGACTGAGACAAAGAAGATGATGGGATGTGTGCACTGCTGTACGCTGAACAAGAAACTCCAATTCACCCACGTCACCATTCAGATGTGGCTTTCAGAAGAGCTTCAAATCAGAGATCAGAGAAATGTGTCAGGCATTTTAAAGGAAACGTGAAGAAACAGCTATGGATCTATCAGAAGCCTCTGTCACTGAAGTTCCTTGTCTTGATTCCTAAGGAGAACGCTGCCCTGGGCACAAGTTAGAAATCAGCCCTGTCCTCCATCACCCTCACCCACAGGCCAGGAAGAAATCCGATCTTTCGCTCTTCCTTTTTTATCCATACTTAAAGAGGGTTTGGGAGAAGGATTTGCCATAGCATCAGTGTCTTCATCAATCCAGCCTGTGACACAGACACTCAACTGTGTCTTCCCCATTCCCCAGGTGGTCCAGACACGTTTGGACATTTATCCAGCAACCCTTTCTCCTAAAGGATAATTCATCTGAAACGGCACAGCTAAGACACTTGGGCCATTGCATGAGATGGATACCAGAACCATGCTCCATTCTGAAATTCAGCCCCTTGCTCATCCATCTGCATCATCCCATCTCTCTAAGACACAACACTGGTTCTTTCCTCTACAGGTGAGACAAAATCAGTCCCAAAGCCTATCTCCACAAAGACATTTAAGCACCTATTTAGTTCAGTGGGAATTAAGAGTCTCACTGCATACAGTGGATCTGAGCTGAAATCCTTTGACCAGATATTCCCAGGACCAGCTCCAGTCAACGTGCCAAGACGATGCTCATCAATAGGACAGCTGTATCATGACCCGCACAGCAGCAGTGGTATCACCAAACAAACCTTCTGGAAATAATTTTGTAGACTTGTGATTTCAGACTCAGGGAGACCAAAATCATTTACATACTCTAGTTCAGCTAATCTAATTAAATACTGTTATCAGATTAATTAGCCTCTTAACAATAATTATGATTAAGGAGCTGCATACCCATGCTGTAGGGAGAGCCAGCAGTAATGAATTGTCACTTTCCTAAAGGTCAAATACGATTTGACATATAGAAACTGTCCAACCTCAGTCAATACGATGAGGTTTCCTCACTATACTGTGACCTCCTCAACCCAGTTTAGCATTTCCCACACATTTCTATGGCACAGCTCTGGGGAGATGTCATCAAAGATGGGCAAGGATACCACAATCCAGGTCTTCCTGAGCCACAGTACTGATTTGCTGCAGGCAATAGGAGGGACGGAGTAAGAGATCTCTTCCAAAGAATAGCAGAGGGAAGATGCTCTGAAGACACCATTTTCCCTGCTTCCTGCTTGACAGTCCACCATGAACAACCCATGGTCCACCCTTCCCACACCTCCTGCCACTCCTGCTTGGGAGGATGCTGGCAGAGTAGCTAATATACCAAACCCAGAAGACCCATGGCTCTTCTGTGTCGTTTGAAATCATGCCAATGATCTACAGACAATGAGCCAAACCCCTGTGTCTCTTTGCCTGCTCATGTCATTTGTGCTGCCCTTTCTCCTGATGGCCTCCTCCCAAGCAAACACACTCCCAAAATCTCCTCCCAGGCTACTGCATTGTATCCCAGGGAAGAAGTGGACCTCACCCATGCAGGTTTATGCACTTTGCATTTCCTATTTGATTCCCTGCATATTGTTTTTAATCAATTTATGCACTTTGCATTTCCTATTTGATTCCCTGCATATTGTTTTTAATCAATCTGTAGATTTTTTTTTTTTGTCAGTAGTAATTAGAGTGGAACATTTCCTTCCCCAGGGTGCAGTTGTGTAGCATAATGCTTTTCATTAATAGATGACGGGGGGAAAGTACAGAATGTGGTGATCTTGGGTCTGTGAAATGGCGAGCTAATGAGTTAATGTCTGGGTAGGAAAGAGGGGAGGGCATATGGAGAAAGCCTGAGGGCTGCTGTCTGTGAAATGGATCTCTCTTCTAGCCTCAAGTAGAGTGCTCTGGATACAGCAATTACTGCAAGCTGTTCCACAGACCAGATAAACAATGAATCAAAGCCAGGCTAGTGGTATCAGAACTCACGCATGAGGAAGATGCATTATAGAGCGTAATATCAATTATTATATTTGCTCGCTCTACTTGTGAATTAGCCAGCTATGATAAATGTTACCATGCTGCTGTTTACTCTGCATTTCTCAAAGTGAACGAAAAGACAACACATCCTGGAACTGTGGATATTAATAACTAATAAAATTGCAGCATTGACCTTTCTTTCCCACTCCCCCTCAATCTGTTGTGGGTGTTAATGTATGGCAGCACTCCTCACATGGTCAGAAAGCAAGGTGAGAGAGGGGTCTGTTTATTAATTACAATATTCACAGAAGGAGAGACAACTGAAGGCTGAAGGCTCCAGATATAGTATTTTAGCCTAAAATTAGCAGGGAGCTTTGGATGACTGGATTCCTTAAAGCAAAATACAATTGCATAAATTATACAGGTTGTGTGTCTTTAGGTCTTTCTGCTCTCCATTTGTTCATGGCAAGCACTAGTTGGAGTCACCAGTATTTTTTCTAGCAGTAAATAGAAAAAGGCTCACATTCCAGTTTCAGTGAAAGTATATAAATCATGACTCATTGTGTTGGACCCAAATCAGTTAGGTTACCATATTGCAAATCTATGTGAGAAAACAGTAGCCTTACAGCATTTTGATTTCTCTGTAGCTTAACAATTCACAGCAATATTCTCCAACACGCAAGGAGAAACGTTGTGGAGCTCCCAGTGTAACAGGGACACAAGTACATGACTTGGAAATTTGTGCAAAAGACAACGTGGTTTGACCGAGGGGCTTTGGAGAAGCTTCTGGAGAAGTCAGGGGCTTTGGAGAAGCCACTGTGGAGAAAAGGAAAATATAACAATCACCAAATAATTTCCAAATAAATGAAAGATCTAGGGCCAGTCCAAACAAGTTTAGCTTCCGTAAAGCATCCATTGGATTCAGAGGAAGTTCCTGTCACTCCAGGCTTTCAAGAAGAGTTTGCTTACATCCTACTAAGCCTGTGCACTTGGGCGCACCAGTGAAGGAAATAGCATCACTAACGTAAATATCACAGGGACCAGCACTTCTCAGTACTGGCTAGCTGAACACAATCTTGGTTTCAACGAAGACAGCAGCAAAAACTTGACTAGAGAATCAGGAATTCCACGAATGTCCTCATCAGCAGAAATCAGTGAAACACTGTGGTGTAGACCTTGGCCGAGCAGAGGACATATACCAGACTGATTCTACCCAGATCAAAGCACAACAGTCTGCAGCATCACCTCATAGTGGTTTGAATTGGAAATAACACTACTCCTGCTATTTAGAATAACTCCTTTCCTTCTATCTTTCTTTTTACTCTCCTGATTTTTTTTTTTTTTTGAGTGAAAATTCCTTTGTCATGTTCATTATCTACATCTTAAATCATTGAAAACTGCATTTTGGCAAAGGGTACCATCAGTTTTCATGGTTTCAATTCAGTGTCTAAACTCAGATTAACTAACATGAGAGTCCCTGAGCGCCTTCCATGTGTAATCAATTTCTCTGCATCTGATGTCATTTATCTATTTGTTTTGATTTTTGTATGTTGTTATGATGGCTAATTCTTTTCATACACTTTATCTGGCTGAGGTTCCCAAAATAAAGTTTGATATTAAAGTTAGATGACAGGCAGGATGGCCAGCAAAGTAATATTTCTTTTTCAGTTCTGGGAGAGTTATGCACCTCTAGTTGATGAAGGTGGTGGTGTGATTCTCATTGTAATTTGTGCAGTATTCCAGTCAATAATAGTGTCTTGTTGAAATATACATTTAAAAGGCCATAATGTTAGTGGAATGGACACACTTCAACACATCTCTCTGGTCTGGCTTCCTCATAAAGATTTTAAATTGCTGTCTTAATTAGATCCTAATATTAACAGGAATATTACATAAAGCTAAATGAGGACATAAACTTCAACTGAAAGCTACTTCCACCCAAGCTCCTACCCTCTGGTCTGCGCACACCAAATTGTTCTGGAATATTTTCATTCTCCATCTTGGTTCCACTGACTGCTCTTTTTTAAGGTTTTTAGCAACAAACAATGCTTTTTTTCATCCATCACAAAAGCTTTCAAATCTGTCAGAGAAAACAAGAAATTACCTTGCTCAGGTTTCATTTGCAGTAATCTTAATTACTACCCTGGCATTTCTTCAATCAAAGCACCAAGAAACTAATGAGACAACCGACAATAGTGTAGAGTAACCTGGTCACTTCCCTCTCTTTTTTTTTTTAATAATGTTGCTGATATTGTCCTCATGAGCTGTTGCAGAGGAGTCCAAAAAGAAGTCTGCTGCTGAAGGTCACTGTACATCTCCGTTCACGGTCAACCAAGGAGCTATTTTAGACCCCTGAAGGAACATCCAAACACCTTTTATAGAGCTATCCCATTACAGCCATGCCTGTAAAGCATATATATGTACAAAGTTGTGGCAAAGCAGCCCAGTTAGATCAGTCAGGATCTTCCTTACACAATAATGAAGACCAAGTGGAGAGTTGTGCCTGCATTGTTCTATTAAGTTTTGTCTTTCGTTTCCATATCACAGCATGCTCAGTCAAAGATATTTTGGTGATTCACTGATCAAACTGATTTTTCCCTTTGATGATAATATGAAATATGATAGGATAATAGGGTTGTTATATAATCAAAGTTGACAGCAGGGAGCTAAATTTGTGTTGTTTTGATGAAGATCACATTAGTGTGACATAAATAGACTAATCTGATTTATTATTATTATTTCTAATGCTTAATAATAGGGAAGGGTAGGGGAAATGAGACTCTGGGGAATGAGAGTGGATCACAAAGTGATAGCAGATGTCTGTGTGCTACAGAAACACAGGTTAGGTATTTTCGATATTAGGATGTCTTGTCATAAGCAGCACCACTACTACCTGCTTCTAGCTGAATTTCAAAAGACTAAGTAGCAAGCAAGAGATGTTTCTGTGAAAGAAATAACGTCTTAAGAGGAATAAAACTGATAATGTAACAGAGAAAATATTCTGTGAAAAGCAGTTTTGTGGGAAGAAAAGTGGTATTTATGTAGGGCAATAAAAGGTCAGAGATAGAGCAGACAAAAATCAGCTCACCTTTCACTGGCTGATTTTTCATGTGTAACTGAAAAGCTGGGATTAACCCTGGACAAAAGCTTCCCTGTCACAATACTGTCTGTTCCAGTTACAGATGTCCCAAATCATTATTCACAAATCAGTCAAGAACCATGAAAACAAAGAAAGAGAGGGGCATTTTGAGCATGTTTTTGCCTGGTCTACTGATGTGTACACATGAAAGGTCTTGTATTTATGGCTCCTCAAAAGCAAAGTCCTGCAAAAGCTCATGCAAACCTCTGAATGTGTGCAGGCTTGCAAAGGAAATGTTTTGCCACTTTAAAATCTGATGTGTAATAAAAATATAGATTGGACAGAATTGTGGGCTCCTCGGGCAGAAAATAAAAATTTAAAAATGTATTTTAAAATCCTAAAGAACGCAGATACATTTTAGCAAACATTTCCCACGTACACACTCATCAAAGCTTTTAGAACTTAAAAGTATCACTATGGACACCTACTCTGGATCCTTCATATCAACACACATAGATTTCTCCAGTCACATCCATGAACTTCCGCTAAGCTAAAGCAGAGCTTTTATAAAGCCATTGAGTTTCAATGCAAAGACTCTAAGTGACAGATAACCCATGACATGCCAAGGTACGTTGTTGCCCTGAAACAGCCCCTGTGTTAAAATTTGCTCTTCATTTATGGTTTCAGAGGGAAGATTTAGTAACAAATCAGCTAGAATATGCAACAGCTTTGAACTACAGAGTTCAACATGATTTATAGGACACGTAAAGATTATTTTTAAATGCAGCAGAAATAGAATTTTCCTCTTTTCTTGAAGGAAATTAAAGGAGAAAGCTAACCAACATTGTATACGATGTAACTTTTTTTTCAACAAAACTGTTTAATTTTTTTACTAAAACTCCTGTTAGAAAAGTTCTTCTTTGCTAGACAAAGAGAATTTCACTCAAGTTCTGCAAAATTCCAAACTTTTCCTGCTTTTCTCCAGTGTCAAATACACCCAGAAGTCGTACATGAAACAGATGTGTATATTCCAAGTGTTCTTTTTCTTATCTCCTTAGAAGGAAAAGAAACCTTATTAGGGATGCCACCAGCATGAACACAAAAGTAAATTTTGACAGCACTGTGAACCTTACGGGCTACCCTCACAGAAACCAGCTTCTAGGTGGCAGTCACTGTGTTGTTTAACACATCCTGACAGTGCTTTCCTAGGTGTGCTTGCTGCAATAATTCTGCCGTCAGCATTTGCTTTAGGATGCGGCAGCAGCAGCACCGTATCAATGCACCCAGCATGCTCTCCTCCTGTGCTGAAGGATGCTATCCCCACACATTAGGCTTAAAAAGTCCACCCTCTTCCATCCTCCTTAGGAATCCTAAGTTATTTCTTCACTAATCTTAAGGGAGGTTTTCATGTCACAGCAATTTACAAACCCAAAGGAAGCTGCATAGGGGAGTCACAGTCATGGATACCTGCTTTTCATTCACTTGTTAAAACACAGATATGGAAATTAGGAGAACATGAGCATATTGATATAGCTAATAATTTAAAGCCAGAGAGAAATGAACAGAGGAGTGGCATTTCTTTTTTCTCCCTATTAATGATTTTATAGACATCTCTTTGAAAGGGTATCAACACACAGAGCTCAGAGCCAGGGCCTATACAAAACCACACCACCTAGTTTAAGAAAAAAACTAAAACAAAAAAAAGATTATTGCTTTTACACTGAGAGCATAAAATGGTAGAATCAGCAGAAGGTGATTAGTGCCAAAAATAGATGAGTTTGGTATGGTGAGTTAACACAGAAGGCAATTTAAAAGATAGGATTAAATCAGAAACAAAGGTGCAGGTTTATAAAACTCCCAGTCCTACCACTGTCAAATCAAAGATAAATCTCCCAAAAGCACTAAATCCCATGTATTCCTTGCAAATTCCTATTGTCTTAAAAGGGAGCTGGATTAGGCCTCTAATTTGGTTCTGTAAAGTCTGTTTGGTCCAGATGAACAACCAAGAGATGGACAATCTCCAAGGAACAAGTCTACAACACAGTCTCAACATCCTCCACTACAACTTGCCAATGCAATCACTCCCAATGTTACCCTCCAAACACTGGAGTAAAACTGGTTTTGCCCATTGCCTTTCTGCCTAGCAAAAAAGCAGTATCACATCTAATCTCACAAGTTCCCAGTGAGCCAAACACAAGATACTGTCCCTTGAATTCTTCCTGAGACCAACAAAGGCTTTCCATTATTTACAAATCAAAAGCATTTAGAGACAATCACCTTTATTTGTTTTTCAAAACAAGGAATGCCATGTCACTATAGTATAAGAAAAAATATACATCCACCTATTTATACCCATCCTAATCCAAGCATTCCAAAAATATAATTCCTATTCATGCAGGTAATTGCTGCACAAAATAATAATAATAATAATAAT
>NW_010271921.1:0-5985 GCF_000690775.1 Eurypyga helias
CGGGCGGGGCGGGGGAAGATGGCCTGGGGCGAGGGGGTGCCCCGCTGGCCTTAGGGTGGGCATAGGTAGGGCTGGGGAGGGACAGATCCCTTTCCGACAAGGCAGAATCAGCCTAGCAGCCCGAGGCCGACCTCAGGCAACCTTCGGCATCCCTGAGAGTGCCAGGGCTGTGAGCCTCAGCCCTGCCCAGGCTGGCCTGGGACTGCATGGGAGTTGGGCCCACCATTTCCAGTCCCGACAGGTGCTCTCGCCGTGCTCTGAGGCTCTGCCTCTCTCCAGTGAGGAGAACTCCTTTGCAGTCGAGCTTACAGCGGTACTGGTTACAGGTTTTACGCCTTTTTATATAGGTGTGTTTTCCAGTCACACAAGGTAATCACTTACCACATACCATGTTGTACTTTTTATCAGGCAGCCATGACAAGCAACACACAAAAACCTGATGAAAACAGAAGTAAACGTAAAAAAGAGATGGAGGTGAGCAGTACCATATGAGGAAGGGAGATCCTTCTTCTGCCCCCCATCCCCATGTCCTTTGGCGTTGCCATGGGTTTCTGTCAAGGAGAGGGGGCAGAGACCTCTGTGTCAGTTCATGTAGGTTTGGGGAAGCCTGTATGACTTCCTTGTTTGAGGAGACTGTAAAATTATCTTAGTGTTTGAAGTCCAACAAAACTGGGTATGCACTGCAAGACCTTTATGCAGGATTTCTTGAGGGTGAGCTTCAGAAGTACACCAGCTTCTATTGACCCGCTCCCCTAGTACTGGGGTGCTGGGCCTGTTCACGATAGATGGTGTCAGTGCTGTGAAGCCAACACCACTTGCACTTTCTCTGAAAAGTCTCTCAAGATCTCTTTAAAACTATTTTATTTCCGTTAAATTCTGTGTTCAGCTTCTCTTAAGTCCTAGAACCTGTATTGTTTTATGTGCTTTGTTATTAGAATGAAGCTTCAGAAAATCCACAGTTGTCCTCCCTTGACAAAACAGATTTGGCTTGTTCTGAAGGCTCACAGTCCCTTTGCAAACCTGAACCACTGGAGAAAGTTTTAAATGGTGATGTATTACATGTACTGAAAGTAATGTGTAATTACCTAATTAGATGTTGAGATGAAAATTCATTCAAATGTTTAAATAAAATTGCTTTTTTCTTTTAACAGAGATGAACAAAGAAATTAAGAACTTGTTATCAAAATATGCCCACATTTTAAGGCAAGTTATCTTTTCTGTTCATACAGCACTTTTCTAACTTCCCTAGATAGATGGATTACTGTGACTGCAGCTCAGAGAAATTAGCACTGAAAACTGTCAGACACAGATCCTGAAATAAAAATGCTGTTTTCTGTTACAACAGAGAACTAATTTGGTCAGTGTAGATAGACAACACATTTTTAAGTAAAGCATTAAAGCAGTTCTAAGTAGGGAGAAGGTTAATGGCTTCAGTGTTGATTTTAACCACAGATTTTTTCAATTAAGTGAGAGAGCAGCGATGGATGCTTCTTATGTTCAAGAACTTGATGGAATCTTAAAGGAAGCGAGGACCATAGAAAACCACTTAAAACAGAAAAGGGAGAGTCTGAAACAGAGATTCACTGTGATTGCAAATACTTTGCAAAGCTAAATGGAGTTTGTGCGATTGCAGAAATGCAGAGCAAAACTTGTAGTGTATTTTATGTATTAAAATATAAACGATGATGAGTGCTGTGATGAATGTTTCATAAGTGTCTTCTGTAAATATTTCTAGAAGTTCAGGAAACTTTCAAAAACTTAAGCAGCAACTTATTTTTTAAATAAGTAGATACAGTACATAGGGTAGTGGTAGTTAGTAAAAAAACCCAGTGCTAAATATCCATTTTAAATCCTGTGACTCCAAGGGATTCTACACATTAAAACATGTCTTGTTTGCTTGTTGACACATTGCTTAGGCTGTCCCTATGCCTCCATCCCTAGAAATATTGGAAGCATTTGAAAAAGAATGTAGAATGAATTCTGCATTGCTCTAAGGCGGTGGAAGTTCGATACAGCTGAATTTGGGAGCAGCCATGGTATTTCTGATGTCACTGCTACAGATGGGATTTTTCTTTTACTGTCACAACCAATCTTTTCTTTAAAGCATAGTATAGAAACTTTTTGATGAAACTTAGAATTTTACAGTGGAAAAAGACCTCAGATTATTTCATATTAACCATTTCCTGGGGTTTTTTTTTCTTTGTATTTCAGAAACTATTTTGGTGCTAAAATCTTAGCAGAATGTACTTGCAATCTTATTTCCATTTTGTCTCAGAATATAAATAGATTGAAAAGACCAGCTTAGAAATAGGAGAGTTCTATTCAGAATGCTACTTTAGGAAATGTATAAAGAGGTGTAAAGTCTTACTTTGAAAATATATTGTAATACTTCTACAGCTTTTCAAATGAAACCATTTTGATATAAAAGCACACAATCAGAACTTTGCTAGTGATGTCAATAAATAACTAGATAATGTTAACATAATCTAGAAATACACTGCTCTCTTATTTTGTTATTTAGATACATCAGTATTGTTTTCTGTATATCCGGCGTGTTTCAGGCTGCTTACGGAGTTTTGGGAGCACTTCTTTCGTGTCATTTGACGCTGTTAAAAACGATGAAACGTAAAATGCACAAAGCATCATCTGTACAAATTGTGAGGCTAATGTAATAAAGAAAAGTGCTAGATAGTCCTGTTGCTAGCATAAGATCTATCTTTACCCCAGTACTGTGTATTAACTTTCTTTAAATCCTTTCAAACTGAATCAACCCTCCTTTCCCCTTTTTATTAGGTAAAAGTCATATGCAAATGTGCTGTCAGACTGATGCTATTTAAAACAAATACTGAGAGAAACCGGACATCTAGGGTGGGATTTTTCAAGGTATTTAGATACCTAAAGATGCAGATATGTACTTAGTAGGATTTTCAAAGTGCCTAAGCATGTAAGCGCCTTACATGCTTAGGAATTTTTGAAAATCCCATAAGGTGCCTATCTGCATCTTTAGCGTCTAAAGACACTCAAAAATCTTGCCACCAGTCTACATCATATTTTACCAGCCTCTTACTTCTTCCTAGTAATCGCATCTTGCTTTGTAATCCGTCTCAGCAGTGCTGTTTAGACAGAACAAAGTAGGAGAAAGACAGATGATGGGTTTTGAAGTTCAGTTTTCTAGAATATTGTGCTACGTGCTTCTAAAATCTATGATCTTCTACAACAAGAACAAAAAGCAGAGTTCTGAATTGTCCGCTATGAAGTGTCTGAAATTTGCCTAGAGTTATTTCTGTAAACCTTTAAAGAAAAATGACACAACTTCCATGACTCTTAAATATCTGCTTGTTAGGAGGAGTCAGAAGCTTCCTGCATTTTATCTGTTTGTGCTTAGGAAAATTATGCAACCCTTTTAGATGGCCCAGATTTAGGTCATCATGATTTCGTTTATATGACTAGTATGTCCAGGTTGCAAACCTTTCGCTGTGGTATTAAATATTATTAAGAGGCCTAACTTAGGTAACTGTTGGATCACATAATCGAAGTTTCTTCCCATAAGGGATCAAGAGGGCACAGACCCACAGTGTTACTGTTGCAGCAGTTTGCTCCATTTAAAAGCTTCATAAAATCCGCTAAGAATTAGTAAAACTATACTCCTGAGAAGAATGAACTGCTCAGTCTGGCATTCAGGTGCAGCTAAATTCAAGACATACCTCTCTAAACGATGACCCTTGTCTTTCTACAGTGTGGTGATGATTATTAAAGAGAAGTCGTTCAAAGCTTTGTAAGATTCCGAAATAGGTGTTTTAAAAAATTGTTTTTAAATTGCCAAGAACAACAAAACTCATGGTTTTTGCTGCGTGAATCTGTGTGAGGATATATATGAAAATAAACACTGACAAAGTAAAATGAATAAAACAGGTAGTTTTGTAAAGCTCCAGCTTGAAATAGTAAGTTCAGACAGTTGAAAAGAGCCGCTGAAAAGAAACCAATCTCTCTTCTTTTGAGGTTAAAACATACTTCAGCAATGGACATGCCTGCTTACTGGTTCCCTTCATATATACAGCTATTCCTGATTAAAAGGGAACCTTCCATTGTTACTTTGTGGGCTAAAAGTACAGTTTTTCTGTTGGCTGCTGCCCCTCAGCGTTCCGCTCAATACCTATATATATAGGAATGCTCATCACACACCGTTATTCTTCTAAACCCTTAGAAAATATAATGTTATTGTATTGCTGTTTGTCTACAATTTGTCTGCCTTGCTAATGAGGTGTCTGCACTGCTTGCCCCGCTCATTTATTTTGGTGTTAATTGGGAGAAACAAACCAAATTTTTTAGTCTCTTCTTCTGACGTGAAACTAGAAGCTCATTCATTCTGTCTCTAAGGAACGAGCTGCACATGAAATCCAACTGGCACCTATCCCATCACTATCCGCTTTCCAGTTTTACTGAAGGATGTTTGAACAGAAAATTAATTGGCTTTAAAGCTGCCAAATCTGATCAGCAAAGCTCAGCTGGTAACTGCGTTTTCTTTAAGCTTCTCCTCCTGTTGTTTAAGCCGCAGTGCCTTAGTAAATTAACAAGAAGGTCTAAGATGACAGATCAGTAACAGAATGTGAATGGATTTAAAATAAAAATTGAAACATTTTAGACAAAGTCAAGGGGGTTTTTGACAGTGATTCTTTTGCATTTCCGAGCTTGCTGTGAGTACCTCCACAGTCTGGAAAGTGTAAGTGATAAAAAACTAATACTCAGTTCCTCTCCTTGCTCTTCTGTTATCTAAAAGCTAAAAATGGAAAATAACAGATGATGCAGAGACAGCTTAGGTGTGCAGCAAGGAGAATTCTTCCCTGAGAAAAGGCTAATGGTGACTGTTCACTTGATACTGCCTTTTAGCGTAGACGTAGGAACGTGGATCCTACTAGAAAAAGGCCAGCTTGAGCAGGTAATAGATGTGTTTGAGACTCATGATGTTCTGCCTAGAGCTCAAGAGAATTCAGTTTTGCTAATGGTAGAATCTTTGTGTTTTGTCTTTGAAAACCTGAGGAGGAAGGCAGATTGGAAAAGAGCAGAGTGGGTGTTTTACATCATCAGGTGAATAGCCAGAAACAAGGAGGGCAAAGCATCATAGATGGATCAGCCTATCCCACATCCTTTAGGGAGCCTGATGTAAGTCTCTGAACAATGGCTGGTAGATGGGGTATAGAATCATAGAATCACAGAATGGTTTGGGACATTGCCCACAGAATGGGCAGGGACACCTTGCACTAGACTAGGTTGCTCCAAGCCTCATCCAGCCTGGCCTTGAACACTCCAGGGATGGGGCATCCACAGCTTCTCTGGGCAACCTGTCCCAGTGCCTCCCCACCCTCTCCATGAAGAATTTCTTCCTGATATCTAATCTAAACCTCCCTGTTTTCAATTTGTACCCATTACCCCTTGTCCTATCAGTACAGGCTCTTGTAAAAAGCCCTCTCCCAGCACCCTTGTAGGCCCCCTTCAGATACTGGAAAGCTGCAATGAGGTCTCCTCGGAGCCTCCTCTTCTCCAGGCTGAACAAGCCCAATTCTTGGCGTTATTTCTTATCGCTGGAAGTATCAAGTATAGCTTGATATAAGATAATTGCCACTGTCCTGTACAATACTACGTAAAAA
The DNA here is from genome assembly GCF_000690775.1 of Eurypyga helias. Lineage (NCBI taxonomy): Eukaryota > Metazoa > Chordata > Aves > Eurypygiformes > Eurypygidae > Eurypyga > Eurypyga helias. Next base: position 5,646 of record NW_010271921.1, read on the forward strand.
TGAGAGCAATCAGGAAATAGGGGCTACATGACTGAGTTAAAAAGTCAGTGAAAGGAATACTCATCTTTTTCTGGAAGGTCAGCCTAGGTGGCATCCTAGAGTGACAAAACCAGAGCTGAAGTCTGTTAGCTGTAGGATAGCAGGTAAGGCATGAAAACATGGGTGTTCTTTTACTCTGTGCTACTTTGGTCTGAGCTGTTGGATGGGTCTGCTTATTAAAAACTGGCTGGCTGGTCGCACGCAGAGTGGCGGTAAAAGGCTCAAAGTCTGAATGGAGACCAGTAACGAGCGGCGTTCCTCAGGGGTCGGCATTTTGACTGGTGCTGTTTAACATCTTAGT
>NW_010271922.1:0-206 GCF_000690775.1 Eurypyga helias
CTCCCACCCAAAGCACCCCCCCTGTGCACCCCAGGGTGCCCCATCCCCAGGGAACCTGTGGTCCCAAGGAACTCTGTCCCCAGGGTGTCCCCATCCTTAGGGTGTCCCCATCCCCAGGGTGACCCCATCCCCATGGGGCCCATGTCCCCAGGTTGCCCCATCCCCAAGGAACCTTGTCCCCAGAGTGTCCCCACCCTTATGGAGGC
>NW_010271923.1:0-57389 GCF_000690775.1 Eurypyga helias
CGGGAGCTGCCGCCAGCGCCTGGGCAGCTCCCAGCGGCAGCACGCCAGCGAAGCGAGCTTGGAAACCCCTGCTCCAAAACGTTCTGATGGCAACATGTGCAATGGGAGCTGCAGCAGACACACGTCACTCCGTACCGCTCCAAAGAAAGTGGAATCTATGTAAAAAGCATGACTGCAGCTCTGCTGATTTCATGATCTGGAGCATGCCATACGCCAACAAAACTGAAGTCGAGGGACACAGTCCCGAAGCATAAATCATACTGTAAAAGCAGCAGAGAAAGAAAGCCCACCCTGCCATTCCCAGGTCTTCAGTTAATTTCCTCCCCTCTTTTCCCCCTTTCACACCCAGTAGGTATTTTTGACCTCTCTCTGTGTTAAAAGACCTTGTAACAATGTGCTTCATATTAACGGATGAAGCAGAATTTTGTGCTGCCATCTGGTCGCAAACAGCACGTTTGTTAACCAGCTGGGTACCCAGCCCGCAGCTTCTTCCCCAGGAGAAACACGGGCATGCAGACAGGAAGTATTTTAGCCGATAACGACGACTTGGACAAAATTTCAAGGGAGTAATTTCCAATGTTCTTACTCCACCGCTGCCTTACCAAATGGATTATTATTCCCAATGTAGAAAGCATTTTGAGAAACAGCACTAATTATTTTAAAGTCATTCCACAGCCAACTCTTTCTGTTCTTGTCCCGGGTGCTTGAGCTGCCACCCAGCACTGGGGAAAGGTGCTGTTCTCACTCTGACAGTCTATAAACTGTCACTACTCAGAGAGGAGTCAAAACAAGCATTTTTAATTTAACTGTGTGATCCCCAGAGCATCACATCGGTACTAAGGGCTAGAGCATGGCAGGGGTAAGACCTCACACGACTTTTAGCCCAAAACAGACACTGTAGGATGACAAAAAGTAGAGGAAGCTAGGAGAATGAAAGCAAGAGCTGAAAGCAACTTCACATTTCATTTCACTGGAACATTCCATTAATCTCTTTTCCCTTTCCACATCAAGAATTCGACAGCTAACAGACTTCAAATTGAAAAGGGCTAACATAGACAAAATGCATTGTATATTAAACAATGTGTCCTGTTAAGAATGTGCTGCCTTTTTTTAAAATACAGGCTTTCTGCTTTGAAAACCGAGTCGATACTTTCTGGAAGTGGCCAGTTTAAGAATGCAAACTACAATGCCTGTTCATCAGAGAGCATCAAAATAAAAAGTTATGCACTGTGCTAAGCACACCAAAAATGCAGAAACATGGCAGGAGAGCAGGTATACTGGAATATGAGCATATGAAGGAATGCTTTACTACTAAGAAAGCAGCTACAGATTTGTGTACAGCGGCTGCCATACAAATTCAATATTAAGCAGTCACCACCCTTTTTGTCTGAATGTCACTTGCTTCTCAGTGCAAAGTGACATTCATTTCTCAGGGACTGTGAGGTGTTTACTTCTGGCAAACAGCAGCTTTGGGAATGAGCACAGTATGTAACCACAGTAGAAAATTTTAGAGATACACACAGACACACACAAAGTATACTACATTTTCCACTGAACCCAAAAGTAAACACCACTAAATATTTATGAACCAAAATATGATTAAATGATTGGTTAACTCCTAAAGGGGGCTTTATTATTTAAGCATATTCCTTTGAATAAGAGTTTTTATATTAAATACTTCGCAAGAAAGCAAAAACGAGGGATAAAGGACCTGACCAAAACCCCCTCCCCCACCCCAAATAAAAGCCATTTTTGAAATGCAGATCACTTAAGCACTATTCTATTTTACATCCTGATTAAAAGTCTTTAAGAAATCACTTAAACCTCGATGCGAAAGACCTAGGAGCGAAGTATTAATAGTGGCTCCTCACCTTGAGGTGTCAGTTCTGCCACTGGCTTCGCCTTCACTTGGATCCCTCAAAACAAAGTTAAGGTTGAGATTCAATGATAAAGGTGAAAAATAAAAGTTAAGAAAACCTACATCTAGAACAATGTTAAATAGATACTGAACAAAAAAGAAAAAAAAAGTCAGTATAAAAATGTCAAGCCTAATACTGTTTAATAGTATTTTTTCCACAGCTGTAATTTTAATTTCCCTTTATGATACCGTAACTTCTTTCAGCTCTGACATGTCATTGTTTACCGTTTTTTTTTTAAACTGATTGTAAAATTAACACGTTGTTCTCAACCTACTGCAGACAGAGCAACGGCCACACGTAACTCAGCAAGCACAGAGGAGCTGTCGATCAAGGTGGTCCAGGGGTCCTCTGCACCCTTCTGGGCCAGGCCTTCAGACCTCCGTCCTGAAAGCACTTAGGTACGTGCCCACGCTTAAGCACACTCCAGTCATTAAAGGTAAGACGTGCCTAAGAGTTTGAGACACCAAATATTTGGAGCCCAGTTCCCAAAGTTTCCTTCAGCATCTGCTTAACTTCCAGCAAATCAGCTGTTACACTGACTTCGGTAAAATTACCGGTGAGCTGGAGGTTAAGCATCTCTCCTTTTTATCTGGTTGAATTAGAGCTGTGCTTTACCAAGGAACTGTGTTGCATTATGCCTTTTTAGTCTGAACCAACTTGAAAAAACATCCATCGATTGTATAAGCCACCTAGGTACATTCCTAGTGCTGCTGTACAAATGTTTTAGCACCTAGTTTCAATTAGCTGATTAATACCTTCAAAACACAAATACTTTAGTAACTAACAGCAGAGAAGTAACTTTAGACATAAACCATCGACACAAAATACTTCAATGCCCTGTTCATTCTCATTATCCATTTATTTTATATACTTACCAGAAAAGGCATTTACCTTTGCCAAAAGACAGTAAAAGTCTTTCATGACACCTTCTAATCAAAGTATGCTTTACACCATTATTTCCTGAACAGTACAGAAGTTAAAAGGCATGCAGTTATGTGATCCAACTGAAAGAACAGCAACCCCCCTCACCCCAAACCTCCACCCACTAAAAAAAACTCAAACAATACAAAGTTTGAAAAAAATTAAACACACAACACCACACCAACAAAAAACCCACCAGCAACAAAATGAACAAAAACCCTACAAGGCCCTTGCTATAGGAAAATGTACTTTTAGCAGTATAAAATATCATAGGAAACTGTATAAAAACATTAATGTAATGATCATTAAAAAGTACTATTTACAGTATGTTAATTCTAAATACACAGTTTACAAGATTATGTTAATACTGTAGCTTAACATTATGAAAATATTAATTCTTTGATCAGTCTCTTAAAAAAAAAATTCAGGATGCCATTCCTTGCAAGTAACAATAAGCTGTAATAAAAAATTCCAGCCTGCCCTCCTGAAACGGGTTAGTTACTTAACAGATAATACCTTTCTTCCCATTTGGAAATCTACACTGAAAACACAGTTGACTAACTTTGCTGTAACTTTTTTTCTCTCTTTTTAAAACCAGAGGACAAACTCTGTCCCCCAACCATGTGAGTGCTGGGATACCAATAATGGAGGATCATAGTGCTGTATCTTCAGGTTTCTGAAAAAAGAGAATCTTTCGCATACTGGGGTTTTTAGGTTATCACAGGAGGTATTACTTCGACACACTGATGTACTATCAGCTCAGCAGGTTAAATCAATTTTATGAGGAACATGACTGCATTTCTAGCTTTCTCTCTTTTTTCCCCTTGTATTAATACCTTATGCAATTAATGATATTTTACTTACAAATTTGCAACTACTAGCTTAATCTAGCCTTATTTTTTTTTTTTTTTTTTTTACACACAAATTAGAGAAGTTGGTACATAATAGCATGATTTTGCAAAGAAAACAGCGGTTTCCAAGGTATAATTCTGTTGTAAATCTGACAATGACGCAGTATGGACACAGCCGTAAGTACGCTGTAGAATCAGGGGTAAACCCCTGTTAGAAAGAGGCAAACTGAAAATTAGGTCCCCTTTTGGAAAAGCTATTGTGACTGCTACGTCAACAGCCACTTGATGTTAAACAGTGTGTTTGAAAAATCTTTCCCAGCCACTCTCCTCGCAGCATTACTACTGTTAGCACCATCACAGGCATGAATCCAGGTCCAGGACGTGTGAGATTTCTTCTTTCAGAATCCTGAACTTACACCTGAAGAAGGTGGTAACATGACACGAGAGGCTGCGGGACACTGAAATATTAGTAATTCCGCACCTCTGCCCACTTCTAAGCTTCTCATTTATTCACGGATTTTAGAATTCCTTGAAAAAATTTGTAAATACCTGTTCCCTCTAAGCACAGCAGTAGCATATTTGCATAAATGCAGCCCTTGCAACAAACTGTACCCAGTTAAAGAAGTAAAATATTGTTAACATTCAATAATAACAACTCACTTTTAAGTCACTCTTTTCAGTAATTAATTTGATTTTAGCTTAACTGTAGCACCTTTGTATTTCAGCTGCAAAGCACGAGCAAACTTTTAAGTACCGTTCTCTTGCTCCGTGGAGATAAAAGAAGGAATAGCTGTCAAACATAACTGTTACAATACACACAGAGAAGTAAAACAAGGTAGGTTCTGAAGGAACACACAAAACAAGCAGCATTCTAACTACATTCACATTTACTTCAGACAAACTGGAAATTCTCGATGACTTCACAATTACGGCCCTGATTATAGGCTGGGCTGCTTTTTTTGTTTTGTTTTCTCTTAAAAATCGAGGTACTAACCTGCGAACAAACTTGGAAGTTATCTTGCTTATTATACCAGTTGATGTCCCTCTTCTAGCATGTGCAAAAGCACCGGTTTCATGTGATGGTGAGGCGGGCGGTCCATTGTAAGTGGCATTACGCCGCTCCCTGAGCTGCTCACCATGGAAAGTGCTTCGACTTGAACTCCCCCGAGGAAAGCGGGTTCGGTCTGGAGTGGTAGTGCTAATACTATGAGCAGACGGGGAAGCAGCAGGCACTCTTTGAGTTGCACTGCTGGGAAAACAGAAGCATAAATAAAGAGAAAGACTATGCTAGAAACCTCCTACATGACAACCATTTCTCAAAGATACGAAAAAATCTCCGCTCTTGACTCTTTCTTTTTTTAAAAGACCTGAATCTGCTACTGATTTGTTTTTACAATTCATACTTAGAAATATTCAAGAGAGATTTTCATTGTAAAATCAAATTATGCCAGGTATTAAGAGCAGTTAAAAGTATACACAGCTAATAGGCCAAAGGAAAAAGGTAGGAAAGTCTGTAGTACAATCTGAAAGCATTCCCAGCCCTTTTCTGGAATAACATGTTCATCAAAACCTTAACAGGTAGCAATCTTCTGGCTCAAAGAAGTTTATAATGCGATTTGGGCAGTTAATAGCAAGAGCAACTGTATGATGGTGCTTTTAGCCAGAAATGGGTCTAGCAACCTACAAAGCCAAGAGGTTCACACGTCAGTACTTCATTTGAATTTACAGTGGCCAGTGTTGTACGGTCCTGTCAAAATTAGTTACCTTTTGAACTACTTAAGTTTTCCAGAAGCCTCCAGAGGGAGGCAGTCAAGGAACTTCTTAGCCGTACGCAAACATGCGACGAACAAAATCGGGCTTAAACCATCTGTAATACCCACACTACCCGAGTAAGCTGCTGTTTCGAAACAGAATGCAACGCGGCAGCTCCGAACAGACTGCAAACACACTGAAGTCTATCAAAACCTCCACAACATCATTTTTAAAGCGCAGAGCATTAAAGAAATCATCATCAATTACCTTGGTCGGTAAGCCTCGGTGCCATCTTTGATGGTTGGCAGCGTAACTTTGATAGGGTGACCGGAGGCAGACATGGACTTCTGATGTCGAGGCCGTGTCGATATAGCAGACGCGACTGCAGAGCCTGCGGAAGTTGTGCTACTCGCAGACATCTCTGTTAGGCTTTTACCAGGGCAGCAGGGATGGAGAAATGGAAAGGGAAAAGGAAGGTTAGCATAAAAACCCCTAGAAAACAGGGAGAATAACAAGTGGGGTTTTGCTTCTCAAACATAGCAAGTGCTGTTAATAACCAGAAGAGTGAGTGACCAGGCTGCCTCAGTCAGCCGAAGAATACAGAATTCTGAGAAATTTATGTTCATCCATAAATCAGATCACCATGTATGTTAAATTAGGCCTTTTCGTTCCTCCCAAGAGTAAAGCTTACAAACACATTATTCAAAGTGATGAAGAGAGACTATAAAGATTACATGGAAACACTAAAAAACACTGGAAGAGACATTCACAAAAGACTTAATCAATAGACTCCTTCTGTGATGTGGAAAAACTCCCTTATTTTCAGTTTAACCTCAAACACCCAAAACTTGAAACACTGGGAACTGCTGTCACATCACTTGGAAGCGACTGTGTTTTGTACTTCCTCCCTGGACTATCCCAGCTCTGGCTAGGCTGGGCCCACCCTTTTAAACACAGTTCTTCCTAGCAGCACTTTTATTTCTGCTTCGCCGAGGTGGCAAGGAAGAGACAAAAGTAGCGGCCAACATATTGCACGATTAATTTTTAAAACAGAAGTCAAACGACTTAAGCCAAACTACAGCTTTGCCTCTACAAGCATAAACAAAACTGCATTAATAATGCATTAGGAACAACAGTCCCAAAGCTAAATATCTGTAGCAGAGGTAGAGATTTCAGATGAACAATCCAATGACACAAGATGTTCAGCTACACCAAACCCAAATTCAACAGCACCACAATGTTTTGTTGGAAAGGCAAATATACAGCTGAAGAAGATTCTTCCCCTTCATTTTTCAGAATATGCTCAAAGAGCTGAGCATTTTCACTGCACGCATGGAAGGAACAGAAATTGGCTGTCTTTTTAGTAGCACAGAAAAAACCCAAACTGTAAAATGAAAAAAAAAATTGAAATAAAATCCCTTCTCATTATAATGTTTCTGATATTAAATCTATTGAAAGAAAAACTTTATCAATCTTCTTGAGATCAGAAAAATAATTTTAGTCTATATTTTAACCCTAACTCTAAACCCCATATGTTGTATTTCTTCTTTAAAGAAGAACTTTTTCAAGTATTTTAAACTAGACAAAAAAAATTTGGAAATACACTTTTGAAAGGACCCACTCTAATGCTTTGAAATTCATTAAATATTGAAAATTAGTTTTCTGCTAAGTACCTCCTTCAAGCTCTTTAAACAGCTGTACTTTACAGTTGCATAGCTCATCACTTTGCTCCAGATTAACAGCTCTATACTTTTCTTATTTCCAAAGTTAAATGCATCATTACAAAATTCAAACACTGAAACAGGAAACAAAACCAAATTAGCTTACTATATAATGTAGTTCATGCTAGGGATTCTTTTGGTCATTTTACCAAATCTGTTTTACTTATATAGCTTTAAAAAAATCAGAATAAAATCTCTTCCTTTAAACAAGCAAAAAGAAGCCAAACAAAAAAATCAGTTTTCATTACTCTCCATTTAAGCCAACGTTTTATTTTTCAGTCAGGTACAGGGGTTAACTAACATGAAGGATGAACGACATATTTTAAAAACCAGTATTTGTGGCAGTGTTGAATACAACAGTATTTAACAAAACATACTAAACTGGGTGTAATTACCAACCCACAGAGAGATATAAATTGGTTACCATCACTACTAAAACATTATTTAGGCTGAAAAATGGTATCAAAAAGGACTGACAAGTCTTACCAATTTCAACTTTTTGAGTGATTACTAGGAGAAATGGAAAAGGATCAGGCTACACTGTTAGGGCAATCTGAAGGTCTCCCCAGCAGAACTGCTTACTTAGCTGTGAGCACAGTTATGCTGTGTTGGAAGACAACCCTTGGTAATAAATGTGATCCCATGAAAAGAGGCAAAGGCAGACCTACACATTTAGTTATAAATTTCGTCGCAAACAGAGAAGCAGTGGTGGAAGACGAGATGAAGAGATACAGTCAGACTTTCACACCATGCTTCATAATGGTATTGATGAATTGCACAGCCTGCTGCTTCTGTGTCTCAGTTCTTCTACCCAAATTAATAAGCAAGAAAACCTGAATACCTGTTGTCCTTCCCATTCTGTATTGCAGAATAGCGATCTGAAGAACGTTCACAAACGTAGGTGTTCCTCCTTGTCATTCCACTACCAGAAAATACATTATTCTACAAGAAAATTAAGACTAAAATTACATTAAATACTTTCTTCTGCTGTATATTATGTTCTGCAAGAATCTAAGCACTGGGAACAAATAAAAATTGAACTTCAGCCATTTATGTACTAGGTTAATCTGTTGACACAAATCATTGCTATCATGAGCTGTTTTCTTCCAGTAGCTCATTCAGCATCCCATTACTGTACCTCTGAGAGAACGCCGAAAGAAAATGTAGAGGAATTTAAATTTTGCTGACACTTGCTTTACCAAGTATTATTATCCAATTCCCACATACAGTCTTATTTGTTTCTGGGATTAAAGGAACAAACTGGAATCCCAGAGAACCCATCAGTCTGGCTGGTTGAAAGGCTTCCCTGTGCAGATTAAGTTGCCAGTGAGAGTTTCAGCCGTACAGTTTGTTGCCCCCAGCCAAGAGTTTTCAGAAGAAAAATGAAAAGACTATTGATCTGTGACAGTCACCCCAGAAATGATGATGCAGATAACATGGCAAATAGGTCTTGTAGCAACAAATTCTGGTGGGACTTTCTTTTTACTAATTTCAGTTTGCACACACTTCATAAAATAGCTACAAATATTCTCCTCCTCCCCCTGCCATGCAGAGATTAGCTGCTGAAGACTTACTACTGGTAAATGACAAAATTCTCAGTTTTTAATACAGTACACACTGAATTTCGGGTAGGAGGGGTTTGCAAAATGCTCACGTTACACACCGATGCACGCTGGCAAAAGATTTCAAATACACTAAACTTGGGTGCTGCAGGACACCGTGAATGCTGCAAGAGTTACTGTGCGTGGAAGTCTCCCTCACCTACAGCTTTCTGGCAGTAGTATCGCCCCGCTGAGACGGCCAGATTAATGGCTTCAAAGTCAAGTTGTAAGGAAGATTAACAACTGCAGTAACTGGTTTGGAAATCACACTCTTGTAAGTTAGACTAAGAGGACTGAGGGTGATAAATGTGTTTTGGTTTGTTTGTTTGTTTTTTAAATCCCGCCTTCCCTAACATCATGTTACCCTCGGAGTTACACAGAAGCATTCTAAAATTATCCACATGAAGTGAGCCTTGTTTATTTTAGCAGTTTGAGTTTTAAAAAACAAATTCACTTTTTCCCCCTGTGCAAGCTGCTCAGCATTAACTACTGCTGGAGTATCAGACACCACTACTCCTTAATCGTGCCCATCACAAAGCCTTTCACAACGCCCCCAAAATAGCAACAGAGCTAAAAATGTACAAATACTGAAGTTGCCATTAGCAAGTAAATCAATTTCTCATTCTTCATAGCAGAGATACTCCATTTAATTAGTTCTCACGAAGCAGAGAAATGCTTTTGACATATCAGCTTGTACCACACGACTGTAATCTGCTTTGGGGCAACAGTCTGGGGCAAACTCAGATATGAAATCTAATCTTGGAAGACTCAAAAAACCTGTGATCCACAAAGCCATAATTTCAGCGTCTCGTTGGGGGAGTAAAAACCCCTTCTATTTAAAAATTGAAAAAAATGGTCAAAGCACCCTGAGCTGTATTGCAGACACAGCCTGCAGAACACGGAGAGTTAAACGAACTTCAGCATTTATTCTGTTTGACCGGAATTCTAGCAGAAATGCGTATCATCTTCCCAGAATATCCAAGATGGGAGCCAGCATAGAGAATCCCTAAGGACAATGAGAATTCCTAATACTAAAAGATGGCCAGAACTTCTGCATTCAATACACGTCTCTAAATAGTGAAAAGTATACTTGAACCTTAAGTTATGATTCATGTGGGGGTTTTTTCCCCACATGAACTCTTGCTCCCAAGTAGTCCTTTAAACTCTATGCAAATGCATAAGATGCTAGCAGTTTACAAGATCAGGAATGATATCATAACAGAAGAACTAGCAAATTAATCAGGTCTTAATACAAAACCCAGGTTTTAACTCATCAACAAGCACAGACCCACCAGGGAAGAATTGGGTTGCTCCCCCTCACCTCACCCCATTTCAAAATGAAATGGCTGCAGAAAGCTAAACAGACAAATTTACAGAGAAAATGTTCATGAGGGGCTTTACGTAGGATTATTCAGATGAAGTCTCTGCTTCAGGAAGGCCCTTGACTTCCTTGTAAATACGCAAGCATCAGAAACCAGAAAAAGAGCACTCCATATTGGCTCTGTTCTTACGTTCCTTCCCGAAATAGCCACTATTTGTCTTGACAGATCTTCAGTTTGCCCAAGTGCAGACATTCTCATGCTTACTGTTATGTTAGTGTTAGAAAAAGTGAAGTTGGGGCGGGGAAGGGAAAGGTTTATTTTAAAAGACATCCACTGTAGCCTATTTCTGTCTGCCAGTAGAAGTTACCAGAAATAGCCTCAGTGGCTTGTTCAGTAATCATTATGTATACAGTAACCTTATGCTGCAGATTTTGTTTAAATTGGGAAAAATAAATATAACAAGCCAAAAAGCACTCACACTGGGAACTGTAGTTGATTTCTTTCTCTCTGGACCCACAAGTGGACTCGCAGCCATCTCTGCTTTGGATCCCACTGTAGTGCTGCTAAGTTTGCGTGAGACATCCTTGTCCCAGTCTTCTTTCTGTTCGCTTTCCACACTATTTGCCTGAGCCCTTTTCGTGTATGACACAGCAGGAGGAATTGAGGGACCAACTGCCAAATAAAAACAGTATTAATGAACACCTAAAAATAATCTCTGCATTTTTCTTGGCCAAAATAGTCTAAATATAATCTCCCGGGTCCAAAAAAAGCACCTGAAAAACTATGACTGCCAACTCAGCACGTAGAGCGACCTATTAAATTGAGCTTTGACAGCCTACGCTCTTCTTACCCGCTCTCTCTCTTCGTTACCAATTTGCAGTTCAGAATTAGTTCCCTTTTCACATCAACATGTAAAACCTAGAAAAGTATTTTCATTCTCATTTTAAACCCACACAATTTGTGCAATATTATGAAAAAAGGAATTAGAAGATACTATTTCAAATTATTTTCTGAAGTACTTTTTGCCATGTATCTTTTCCTCTGAACACTATGAAAGATCCTTTTCCCCTGAAACCCCTAGAACTCCCTTGTTTAAAAGCATATTCATACTTCAAAAAATTACAGTTCTTTCCCCTCATCATTCTTTAAAATGCTTTGGGGCTAATCCCCCATCAGCATAATTTTACATTCCCTTGAAATAAAATCATATCAGGGGATGATCTTCACTATATTGGTTATGTTTTTTTGGAAAAAACAGCACCACACGAACACAGAGGGAGGGTAGTAAAAAACAAACCAAAAAGGGGGAGTGAAATAGAAACAGCAATGTAAATTAGGTGGAGAAAAGGGCCAAACATTTTAGAAATATTTCTGATAATTTGATAGTTCTCTGAGAACACCACCAACAAAAAAAATCACCTTCCATTTAATGTTTTCAATATGCACTTTTTGATGTAAACATTTTCACCCGAAAATGTTTCCTGAATACTTGGTAAAGATCACTGTTTCATGGAAACAATTTGGCCCCAACTCTAAATGTACTGATAAGCCTAATGGTTTGCTGCCTTTGAGTTTTCCCAGACCAATATTTTGCCATTTCTTCCTAAACAGGAAACATCCTCAAGCTCTTACTTTGCGAGTCAATCAAATAACAGGTCTAAAAATTTCAATCTGTAAATTACACCGACCCAGATTTACCACGGAAGCGTTCATACAAATAAAAGCATCACAGTGGAGCATGATGAGATACACAACAAATGCACAGAGTGGTGGACCTGCCAGGTTCACAAAACACTGCACATTCAGACTCAAATTGTGTATGTTACTTTACTTGTTGGAATGTCATCCCCACCATGATCACTGAACCGCCGCTGTTTCTGGTTAGTTGATATACTCCGTTGGACCTTCAGGTGAGCGGGAGACTGCACAGAACTGTTGTTGAGGTCACTGCTAGGACGAGACCTTTGACCCAAGTTGCTGCTGGACAAGGACTCACCTCCTTCAAACTACAAGAAAAAAAGAGTTTTTCAGAGCATAACCAAAATTCAACATTTCTGGTATTTTCATGGCATAATAAAGCGAAGAGTTCCAATCAAAGGCATTTTTTTAATGTTTAAGATTGTATCTAGAGTTTAGTTTTTTTCAAGATAAATTTTATCACTTCATCTGTGTTTAATGTTCTTTAAAATCATCCAGCTAAAGCTAAGAAGTTAATGAATGCTCAAAATAGAATTAGAAGAATCGTGACAGTAACAAAGCCTGTACTGTTTTAAAATCTAAAGCCAAAGAATGGCTCTCCCTGCCTTTTTTTTTTTTTTTTTTAAAGTGCTTAAAGAGCATTTACAGTTTCCCAACAATTTTAAAATGCATTGGATGGAGTAAGAAGGGCTAAAAAAGCATGTACTACTGATTCAAGGGTTCTTTATGGCCTTCAACGCACCTTTATAAAGGTATGTACTCAGCCACTGGTTTGTTGATACCTGAGAAGCATAAGAACAGTGGGAAAGACAAATGCCCTCTTCCAGGCAGTTTGAGTCAAAAATCATTTTAGATTCCCTCCATGCTCTGCCATCACAAGGGAATTCTGGTTCAGAGATGCTGTGGGAAAATGCACTCAAGGATGCACGTATCAGATCTACGTTATCGTAGAAATGAAGGAAGGCCAACCAAGCATCAGGAAAAATAGGCCTTCAAAAAGAAAGCCTTGGTCTTTGCGTGATTTCTTGAAAATCCCTGTGTTTACAATCCTAGTTGTAAAACAGCCAAAAGGTTTTCTATTACACATTTACTAATGACTGTGATGCAATTATTTATTAAATAATAACATATACTAAAATATAGCATGCAAGTGAGAAAGAATTACATTTCCGCATACGCAGGATGTCACATCTCAGTAGTTAGAAGAATAACTGCTCTAGTCAAATTAACTATTTCAGATTTTAACTGTAAACACGTGACAGGGAGAAGACTAAGCACTCAGAAGTCATTCCACTTCAGATTAACAGGTAACTTTTTAAAAAAAGCAACTCATCGTATTTACAAGCAAATGTGAAGATACTGTATTCAATCTATTTCTTCATATGGGAGCTAACAAGATATCCAAGATGACATGAAAAGGGAGAGACGTTAATAAGCTACCAATTAATAAATTATAAAAAAAACCCCAAACAAAACAGATGTTACAAAAAGGTTCATAAAAACACTGAAAACCAGAACATTCAACCCAACCAGATACAAAGGCCAAAATAGAAGAGGTAGATTAGGTCAAACTTACTTCAGGTGGTTTTCTACCTAGAAGCAGGTAAGTAGCCATGACTTCATCATACTTTTGGTTTACTAAAGATTCATGGATTTCTTCTCTTGAAAAGCCCATCGTGACCATGATGTCTAAAAGCAAAAAAGAGCTGGACACATTAGCAGAATACAGCCTTGGGTTTACTGACAACTTAAGGATAATAAAACAGAAACCCAACGTTCTAACAGCCAACCAGGATTCAACCCAACCATAATCCTCGCTGCTGTGCGAAATCAAGGCTACAGCTCCCCTCTTCCATTATTTTCTTCTTGAGAACTCACAACGATGTTATTCATCATAGTTCAACATAATTCAACGTTAAATGTTATTCAACAAACCAATAAAACACTGGCAAATAGAAACTGCAAAGAGCTACAGGGCCAACAGAGTATCTTTCTCTGACCACAGTGGATAAAAATTGTTACTCTCATAACCAAATCTGTTTCCTTCTGCCTGTTGAATTCTGTAATCGTATTTGTCTTCTGCTGCGCTTGTAGATTCATGTCAGCTCAGTGAAGTCACAACAGTAGTTACAAGGAGGGCATTGTGATAAAACCTCATTTAAATAAAAAGAAAACAGTTTAATTGTACCATGAGATTGTATCTCTAGTTCGATGCAAGAGTTTACTTTGACTTAGAAGATAAAATTGCCTGTGTACATCAGGTGCAGCATCCTTGTTACGGTCTTACCTATTCTCTTGGTGTCATTAAAGTCAGGTTCAGGCTCAGTGTACGGCTTCAGTTCTTCTTCTTCATGGCCAACATTCATCCACCGATCCTTCATAATTTGCTATGGAAAGAGGTGAGCTTTAGGTCACTATGCCATTTCCCATACCTGATTAAGCCTATGCTAGCTAGGCTGGGGAAAAAACAACTTAAAATTCATAATATGAATGCTGCTTTTCCCCTCCCACCTTTTCCTCTCGCATTTTAGGGTTTCTTTTTTTGTCTTTCACATCCTTTTGTTTGTTAGTTCATTCCCTCCTACTATTTCCCCCTTACAATACAACAACCCCCTCCCCAGCTAAAATATCAGAAAAACTATGGAAAGAAAAAACCCTGCACTTTCAACATACAAAAATCTTCATTTTGTACCCTTCACTTCCACTGCCTCTTAATCTCATCTTGCTGAGTGCGTGACACTCATGCCCTAATCTCAGTTAAGATCCCTAGATGTTACTACAGTACCAACTCTATCCCAGTGAATAACTCCTTCAAATCATAACAAAGGAAGTGCTCAGAAACCAAGTGATATTTTGAGAGCGTGCTGATGTTTCCGACAGTCATACGTCTCAAGACTGTGATGCCAACTGGTCATTTCTTCCTATGGACCTTCTCACTGCACTTGACCTAAATACCTTCACGGTCTGGCTGGAGGGAGAAATGCTGCTTAACTCCCTCCGTGCCGTGCAGGTATGTACTTTAAAAAGTTCTCCTGCATGCTTTGGAAAATTTCCTGCTGTGTGGCCTGGATCTTGCATATGCCTAGAAGACTGATCAGCTGGAATCCATAACCACCACCGCAATTTCTCCTTAAGGACACACTCATCTTTTTTAAAAACAGCTAAAACCATTTTCCCTCCTACAGCAACAGGCACACGTGCCTCTTTAGGGACAGATGCTAATACTGCTCACGGGATTGACAGAAGAGTGAAACACATGCCAGCATGTCAAGTTTCCCACAGGCTCCAAATATGCCTCGCAAACACCGAATGAAGTTATGTCTCACAAAGAGCAAAAGACTCAATTTTCCACCGATCTAACCGAACTCTTTGTACGCAGTGCAGCTGCCAAGTCACAGACCCAAATAGCTGCACCCTTACAGGAACAATACAGAACTTTGTACTTGGGCCAGTTAACATTTCGCTGACAATAAGACTTAAAAGATTTCTTCGAAGTTCTGCCACAGAACTGATTTTTTGGCTTGTAAGTGGGATAAAGGGGAAGGGATTGTAAACACGTATCACTGTATTGCATTTCTGGCACACAGAGCACGAGCCTGTTTGACAGCAGACTTTGGTTATGTATTTCTAGCCTTGCAGTAAACATGACAGGCTCCCCAAAGAGTACTATGCACTACCTGCAATTACAGTTTTTTCAAGATACTGTTAATTAAATCTAAAGTTCAAGCATGATGAGGTGTTTGGATAACAAGAATAACATTGCTTAAATCCCACCTCCATTTTTTGATCCTTCTTGAATTAATAGGCAAACCCAACAATTCTCACTTCAGTTTTTCATGTCTCTTCAGCAGATGCATCTATAGTTCAATACGATCTGCTCTGGGTTTCTATCTGTTAAACACCTAAACTTTTGCTAGCTTCTGACCTCATAGGAGTAGCGAGTTAGTGTACAACTCTTAAAACAGGCTCTTACAATCAAGCCTTTTGAAGTGACACAAATGATCCAATTCGAGGATATTACATCTGTGCAAGGTCAGCTGGGCTTCCAGCTGGTCAGACGGCAGCAGCCATGGTCAGGGTATTTAAATATCAGAGCCAGACTGAATTTCAGCCAACGACATATTATTGGTGAGGTTTCCTTCAATTTTCAGGAAAACTATCTAATAAAAATCTGGCCTGGCTCAAGAGCTGTCTGTCTCAAAATTATTTGCTTTACTGCTCTTTGCAAGCATAAATCTGGTCTGTGGGAATGTCATGTACTGTTGCTTTGCAAAGAAGTGAAGACTAGGGAGGGGAGGAGGAATTTGTTGAAATTCTGAGAGTTAAAAGAGAACCACATATTTTCCGACAATGCATTTTCCCCATCTCTTTCTGCCGAGATCTGCAAGATTCTCTTGCTTCTAAAACGTTTTCTCCCTGCTTCAACCACGAAAAAGTCTAGACAAACCATTTTAGTAAAAATGTGCTTGGTCCTTACCAGAAGAAGAGTGCTAGGCCTAACCCATACGCTGCTGATCCTGTGTCAGCTTTGATGCTACTGTCACTGACAAACATCCTATTAGGTCTGGGAGAAACAGGCATGGGAACCGAGCAGGCGTATGGCTGAGACTGAGCAAGTAATTAAAAGACAAAGCACAAACAAAAATCTGCCCCACCTAAGAGGACACTGTCTCTTTTTAGAAACTTTTAATGTATACATACTTTCATTTTAAATATGTATCTTTAGAAGTGCTCAGACAGTAGAAATAGTCATTTCTTTCTAAACCACGTACCACAGCTTTCTAATTCAACAAATGTACCATTTCAGGAACATTCCATTTTTAAAAAGTTTGCGATGTCTCTCCCCCTCATATTAGCTGTGATGTCTCTCCCCCTCAGATTAGCATATCAATGCCCATTATCATCAGTATTATGGTGCTGGCTCAAGACCCCCAGGCACACGTAACATTTATTCTCTCTCTTCCATACAATCTGACAACTGCGCCTATCCAGTTGGATAGTCTACTATCCAACACCTCTCTCCAGGGACAGGGAGGGATTTTAGAAGAACTGGATAACTACAATATCTAGAATGAAAGTGAAATTGGATCTGAAGAGAAACTGCGGAAAATCCAGAGGAAAGTTCAATAAAAGGAAAATCTGTTTTCCTAAGACTTAAACATGACAGGAAAAAAGCCACCTTTCACCACCTTCGAGCGACTACGTTCTTATCGCCACATCCTCTACACAGGAATAAATACAACATAATTAATGAGTATTAGTGAAGTAGAAGCACCTTTCACTATTCTCTTCAGCACAGATTTTATTCAAGTTAAAACTACTGGTAACAAGTCACAAACCAGCACCAGCTTGAAATAAGTTGCATGCAGCCAGAGCTTGGTAAATGCGTGCTTCCTTGGGCAGGTAGCATTCCCGCCAGGAAGTCATGCCACTACAAATAAAAAGCTGCTTAAATGGGATTTATTCTCTGGAACACCATCCACTACTGTACAAGTATGCACAGAAAGATGAAACAAAGGTCACTAGTGATTAACTCATGCAAATACTATTTTAAAACCAATTATCTTCTGCTCTACTTTCATCTCTATGGTAAGTACATGTTATTTTAAAAAGTCTCTCTTTGTTAAAGAATTTGCAAAATAGAACAGAGCAGCATTCAGAGTGAACTCTACACAAAATATTTGTTAAATATCAGCGCCAGAGCTATCCAGCAAGTACACGCCACTGCAGCAGAGTTGAACAAAAGAGTCCCTTAAAAACACTGAACCTTTCAGACGCCTCACAAATTATGCACAGATATTCTCTGCATCCCATGAAGATAAAACATAACTCAGTAGAAATCCTCAAAACAGATCTGAGCTGTGGGACACAGCAGGCGTTACTATATGTTAATTTTACAGCTATTCAGAAACTAAGCTACCAGAAGGGGAAAAAAGAAAGGGATGAACACAAACAACTACCAATGATTAACTTATCATTCGAAGAGTTCTTAGTGTTTGTCTGTGTTATGGCACTAAAACAAACAAAAAACCCCATGTAGTTTTCTAATACAGCTGTTCTTATATCTAAGGAGTCACGTTGGAAATAGTAAGTTAAGTCAAAAACGCTTATGGTAATGTCTGCTGCTGGTTTTGGTTTTTTTCTGAAAAAACTCCAAGCAGAAGACATTTACAATCTTGTCCTGCTCTCCCCACATTTTGAACTAGCTCCATGATGTGGCTGAAAGAAGTGGGAGCAGTTTGCACTTTGCAATGCTCTGAAAGTGTCAGTCTACATCGTAGTCAGCTGCGATTAAGGTTAGACTTCCATTCATGAACACTTTCTATTTTCAAGCTGCACTGTTTCTGGGACAATTCCTTTAAAAAAAAAAAAAAGAGCTTTTGGCCCTTAAAACAGGAAGAAAGTACCTACCATGAAAAATAAAGAAGTCTTAAGCAGTTACTGTATTTTATGCTTTCTTAGGGTAAAACCCCTTTTTTTCCAAGATGAATGAATAGTAGTACCTGAAGGGGGCCAACAAGGAAGCTGGAGGGGGCTTTTTACAGTGGAATTGAAGGTGGGAAGGTTTAGATCAGATATCAGGAAGAAACTCTTCCTGATATCCCACCTGGCAGGTGGGTTGAAACTAGATGGTTTCTAAGGACCCTTCCAACCTAAACCATTTTATGATTATAGGAAATTACTTACTTCCAAGCTGCCTCGTTTTATTGGATTCAGTACTAGCAGCTTCTTCAGTAGGTTTTCACAGTCTGTGGACATATAGAATGGAATGCGGTACTTCCCCCGCAGTACTCGCTCCCTCAGTTCCTTTAAAATAAAGTTTTAAAAGGTAAGGCTACTCATGACACAGAAGATTTAAGGAGAGTACAAGCCAAGCTTTCATATTGTAGCTGTACCTTTAGATTCTGACCATCAAATGGCAACGATCCGCTTACTAGCGTGTACAAAATGACCCCGAGGCTCCACACATCCACTTCAGGACCATCGTATTTCTTTCCTTGGAAAAGTTCAGGAGCGGCATAAGGTGGGCTTCCACAAAACGTGTCCAGTTTATTACCGACGGTAAATTCGTTACTGAAACCAAAGTCTGCAATTTTAATGTTCATGTCTGCATCAAGTAGAAGGTTTTCTGCCTAAGAGAAAAATAAAAGAGGAAAAGGGAAATTTATGTATCAGAATAAGATCAATATATTACAATGTAGCAGTCATCAATAAATGCAAAAAATTTTTTTTTTTCCCAAAATTTTTCACCATCTCTATCTTTCTTGCAGAACAGAAGGAACTAATATTCCTCCTGAATACATTACAAAGATTGAAAATTGACTATGTTTACTTAGGAAAATACAACTGTTAAAAGCAAGCAAACAGACCTGAAAGTCAGCTAGTGAGCTGTAAAGATTTTCTTTTCTGGAAGAAATAACTTAGCTTTACACTGTAGTATGTAGACATCTCAGAATAGCAGCTTCAGCTTTTGACAGGTCCATGCCAGCTTCTGATGTCAAGGAGTCTAGGTCTAATCTGGACACCATCTACCATTTTGGCATGGCAGGTGTTAGAAGGGATTTAAGAATTTAAAAGAAGATCCCTTCTGCTTACAAGACAAAACACTTCAAGCTATGTGCTGTATCTTAGCATTCTGTACCAAAAAAATACTCTCCCCTTTATTTATTAGTGTTTGCTTGAGGAGTAATACCACCAAGGTGTTTATCACTCAAATATTGTGTATGAAAAAATGCATGTATTACAGATCTATGAATATTATTCCCCTGCAGCAATCATCACATCAATGCAAGGCATCACATACACATAAATGCAAGTATTCAGGAACCTGGAGAGCCAGTAAACAGTACCTTATACTTCGTATCACAGGTAGGTCGGAAGATTTCAAGAGCAAAGTTAGAGACATACTAACACATTACTGGGAAAAAAATAAAGTGTGTTTCTCAAGACGCAAGGATGCTGTACAAAGAGTGCAGCAGCACTGGGCGGTGTTTACTCATCTAACTGGGACCCAGCTCCTGAGCTGCATATCACCAACACAGGAGCAGCACTGAGCAGTGCAGGAATCCTTTTGCAACAGCAGGACAGACATCAGTCAGAACAGAGGATTCACCTAATTGCCAAACATCAGTTTTATAGCAGACAGAGTTATCTCTCACTGTGCTCTAAGTGAGCCCAGAAAATAAAAAGTCTTAGTTCAAGATCAGAGGTACAGCAGTCAATTTGTTAGTTGCTTTGAATAAAAAGGTAAACATAATCTTTTTTGGGCTGGTTTGTTTGTTTTGTTTTATTTTTAATAATTTCACTTGCCCTAAATGAACAGGACAGGAGGCAATTAACTACCAGTATATCAAGCCAATAGCTGCACAACAGAATTTAACCTTTATCAGGAATATAATACAGCCCATTTTTACAAGCTAACTACCCTGGGAAATAAACTTTGTTTTCCCAATTCATGGCCTGTACTCTCAGCTGGTTCCAGCTGATGTGCCTGCAGACAGACTCAGAGATATTTTCCAGATTTGACAGCCTTCTCCATTACCACACAAAGACTTCATTTTCCTTGTGCTGAAAACATTACTGTCAGTGCAGCTGCTCTACGATTACAATAGTCCTCCTAGTTCAACAGTACTCTGCTACCCAAGTACCCCATGCTTTTAGGTTCTTATTTCAAACAAAACCACCAAAAAAACCTTTTTAATATGCCAAATAGAAAGACTGTGCTCTTGTTGGTTACGTGTTCAGAGCAAAAACTGTTAACAGTCACAGAAAAGATAAGATGTGTTTTGCACATCATAGGATGAGCAAAGTTGGAATTGGTTATAGCTCTTTCTACACAAGCTGTTTATAATCACAGAAAATAAGAGGAGACAGTTTAAGTATCCACAAGGCCTTGCACTCCCTTCTCTTGTGCCAGAATAGCCTCAACAAACCTGCATGTTTTCTTGCAAGTCTTCCTAGATTAGTCTGAAGTAACTTCCATTTGATGAAGTTTACCCTTTCTGTTATTAAAGCCAGAGAGGCTTATCAAAAATCTCCAGCGTGGTGCTAGACCTCTGCCTTGCGGTGCTCAGTGTCAGTTGGTCAGCATGCCAATACCAGGGGGAAAGTCAACAGAAGCAGATGTGAATGCAGACACAATGGTAAAGTTGCTTATTCCTTCTCTGCAGCTCCATGCTAAGAGTTTTAAGTGAGACAGAGATGACATATAACATTTGGAAAGGAAAGACAAATGGAGAACACCTCCTCAAAGCCATACGTTCAGCCCTTTTTTTCTCTGGGGAATGTATTTTTCATTGGCTAGGCTGACTGACTCTCAATCACACCTCACACTGAACTTTTCGAATGAGCCTAGCACACCTCCCTCCAAGAGAAGATGGAGAGAGGAAAGCAACCTAAGAAATTATTTTGGAGCTTGCCTGCCTGTCTTGCACATAAAAAGGCGATCAGCAGCAGAGTACTTGTGACAGATGGTAAAAGGGAACCTGCATGAACGCTGCAAAGCGGTTTTGGATAGTCCTGTGAACAATGCAGGAAGCTGTATGTGTGCTATGGAACCAAGAAATGAATGAGGGGTGGATGCTGTAATGGGTGTGGGAGAAAGAATGAGATGCAGGATGCTAAATCACTGCAGGGGTTACTGCAGCAAGACTCAGTAATACAGCTGGGCTGAGCTAGCCAGTGCCAGATATGCATGAGGAGATGGCTAGCTCCCTACTCCCAGCCAAGTACGGGTGCGAGAACCAGCGAAAGCATCCTGACCAGCCAAGGCCCTAGGTGCAGCCTTCTAGAAAGGCCAACAGTGGCTGCAGTAAGCTCCAGGGAGCTTGACAAAACTTTCACAGGCTCCAAACTGCCACACAAGATGGGGAGGAATCTTTTTAAATTAAGATTTCATGAGATCCAGCCCTTTCCTTCCTTGCATTCTGACTTCATAGTGCTGGCCAGGCACCTCCCTCATCAGATGACAATGGTCCTGGGGCAGGGAGGACTCAGGAGAAAAGGATGTGGTGTTCAGCACCATATGCATACACAGGAGCTGGCAGATTGACAGGTACAACGGAACAGATTTGTAAAAAAAGTTAAGAGCGTGCTACAGTGTATTGTGAGAGAGTTAAGACAAAGGATACTCGTGAAAAAAACCTTAGGAATTATTCAACCCCAGCTTTTCACAAGTGTTTAGATACATTAGTTAAAAAACCCTACAATGGTGTTTTCTTTGTAAACTTACAAAGACATCAAAGCCAGAGCACAAACAGGTGAAGGTCTTGCCTCCAAGTCCCATGACATCTAAACTTGGCACAAAGCCAACTTCAGACTGAAGGCTTAGGTTGTACCTGCAGCTGCTGGACTCTTTAACGTGGCGTGGTATGTTTACACAGAGAGATTACTAGAAAGCATCAAAATAAGGAAGTTCAACTCATTTCTGTTTACCTTTGCTTTATTTTTCTGCCTGAATCAAACAGATTACAAACCCTAACAGATTTCTTATGAATCACTAGGAAAAGACCATTTTATATATCTTGCAATATATTTTAACTGAAAATATCTTAATGAAGCAGAGCTGACTGGTATCATTGAACTTCTGCAGCTTCAGTGTGCAGATATCTGCATGCCAGCAGGTATTATTCTCCACAGAACACTCTTAAAGCCAAAACTGGCATGAAAGTAACACATGTTCTATTCTTGTCTCTCCCCTGTTCCAACAGGCAAGCCACACTATTTTTGTGCTTCAGAAAATTGAGAATAAAATACTCCCTCATCCACGTTTGAGACATTCAGAGGCAGCAGCAAGGACAAGTATACAGAATGAAATTAAGTCTATGCTGTCAACAAGCAAAATGAAAAGTAACAGCCTACCTTCAGATCACGATGAACTATGCATTTCTGATGACAGTACTGAACAGCAGATACAATCTGAAACAGCAAAATGATCACTGACATTTTCTTTCAATCTCAGTGTAAGTTTTCGCTTATAGTTTAGTAATTTTGGCTCCTGATACGATTCAGTAGAACAAAAATAAATAATTAAGCTTTCATTTTAGAAAATATTAATGGAATTTTCATTAAAGCTCAAATACCAAAACTAAAATGTTCCTAAAAGCAGCTCATTCTTATTTAAAAAAGTTTAAACACATACTCTTTAAGGTAATAGGAGAAACATCTATTTTAAATGCAGATTGCCCAATAGCAATAACTATAACAGAAAATTATTCCCCTCCCCAACCTAACAGCCGGAGGTACCATCTCAGATTTTATCTTCTGAAAGATTTGCAGCATCTCTCCGCAATTCATCCCCAATGGAATAGTTCATTCAACGTTTTCATATACATCTTTTACATATATGTAACAAAAAAACCAAGCCTGAAACAGCAAGTTAAAGGCAGTTCTTTTACATGTTAACTATAGACTTCAACTCTGAAAAATACCAGATTTTGTTTATCTAATTAAAGTTTTTCACAAAATAATCACTAAAAACAGGCTAAGAAAAAGATTCAGACGAGGAAGTTTTTAATATGAATATAAAAACCTGTTACAGAATGCCCTCTGTATAAAACAATGTGACATGACACAGCAATACATGTCACATCAACATCTCCAGATAGAACATCTGTTAAATTCTAAAATATTCAAAAAGAGATTAAACCCTCAAGTGAGTCACAATAAAAAATGTGGCTAAAAAAGAATGTAAAACAGTCTTACTATTTTTAGATAGTACGTAGGAAGCAGATATTTTTCTCTTTAGGGAATTTTTTCCACTCCAGCCTTTATAAACATTATCACAATAATATTTTTTTAAGGAAAAGTATGCTCACACTCATGTCTACCTGAAAACACCATAAATAGAAACAAAAGGAAGAGTGAATGTTAATTTCATACCTGCCTGAATTTTGCACGAGCTTCTTTCTCTTTCATTCTTCCATGTGCAACTAGGTAGTCAAACACTTCTCCTGACCGTGACAAGGACAAAACATCAGTCCTATTGCCCAGGTTTCATTTTCGACGGTCATGCACAATCAAGTCATGCCTGAAAACAATCCTCCCCCCCAACCCCTTCTCGAAGGGAATGGAAATAGAAGCAGCAAGAAAAAAAATTCCTTTTTACTGTTTGCATTGGATGTCATTTTTCAGACATGTAATAGTCAAGAATTGTAAAAATGGAACCCTTCATACTGAGGTTTCTTCATTTGTTTGAAATAAATGTTTCGCAGTGGGTTTTAAATAAAAGTCCCTGAACTTTAATAATGAAAAATATTTATATTGCATGTAAGACACACCGGGACACAGGCCACGTCTTATGCATCAGATTTGTTTTGCATATCTCTAGCTGTTTCACTTAACAGGACCTGTATTGCTTCCATTTTTCCATTTTGTTCTCTTTTTTTAGATAAAGCTCCTCAAATGCCTTTCAGATCCTTATCTTTGCACTGTCTCACAAGCCGCCTTTCCGAGCTGGGCTAGCCCTGTGCTGTATTCCCTTCCCACATTCACACGTTTCCCATTCAGATTCTAAGCAGCTTCTCAAGCAGGCACCCACTATCCCCCTCACTCTTCATGATCCTGCTGGTCCCCTTTCCCATGTTCTGTATTTTCATCCCCCAGACCTGCCTCTCCAATTGCACTGGTACACTTTTCCACGATAAAATGAGGCACCAGTGCTTGCCTAAATATAGCAGATAGACACAGAGTGAAGTTTTTGCCACAAGTGGCACCAGATTATCTCCTGATATTCCAGCAGAAACCTCTGAACGGTAATTAAGCACAAACCTAATAGGTTACTTTACAGAACACGATGCAAGCAACAAAGTCTGCCCTGGGAGGTCTGCTGGGACTGTGGTGAAGGCCAGACGGGAACAACCCATTAACCGCAACCCCCTTACATCGTTCCTACGCATGCAGCCAGCATGGGTTTCTGTATTTCAGTTTATCCTTACAGCACAATTAAGAATCCACTTACCCCCACTGGCATATTCCATTACCAAATACAATGTCTTTTCAGTTTCAATAACTTCAAATAATTTTACTGCAAGAAAAATGAACGAGAGAGAGATTGCAGCAGGGAGCAAAAGCATAGCACAAACAAAAAAGCCTTACTCATGAAGTGAGTATAATTCATGGCCAGCGGTAACACTAAACCACATGAAGACTTTATGTCCTTTAGGTTAGCATTCTTTTGAGGGGGGAAAAAGGCAAAATTAATCTCTAAATCACGGTTGATAATAAAGCATATTAATTCACGATTTTCTCAGTTTATGCACGCTGTCAAACAAGTTCATGCTGAAATTAGTGTTTAATTTGGCACAGACATCTTTAAGATCATACAAACCTTCCCTGTTTCACTAGTAAACTGCTCCCAGTTAGAAATCTGAGATTCTGACCAATTAAAAACCAAGTGGACACCAGAAATGTTAAGTCTGGAAGACTTTCCCTGGATTGTAACAGTAGCAACCCGTTTAAAACAAAACACACCCGCCCCAGCACCCCGCAACCCCCAAGAAAACTAACAGCAGAAGCTCAGAATGCTGGAAAAGCAACAAACAATTCAAGGGATGAGAAGGGAGTGCCTAGCATGTAGTAACTTGTACACCTCGTCCATACCTTGTATGCAACAAGCCCTCTGGCCGATTCAGGACCATTAACTGTCTCTGGAACAAGACTGTCCAGCCCTCCTCAGCCAGAAGAATTGTCATCACAAAGTAGGGCCCTGAAGCTGTGGGGTAGGTGAAAGAACTAAAGCAGAAAGGGAAAATTACATACTTCGCAATTCTAATTTTCTGGAAATATCAGTCCGCAGGAGTCTTTCCTAGACTGAAGTGATGGAGTTTTGCTACTTTCACCTAAGAAACTCATGCTTTTTGGTCTCAGGAGTAATTTCAATGACCACAGGGGAGTGGGCCCCTCAGACCAGAGCGCTCAGCATCTCCTACTCCACGTTAAAGCTTTCCTGGACTGAGCGGTTTATCTCCTCAGAGCAAAATTCTTGTTTCAAGCAGAGGGGCGAGACAACAAAGCATTTACTGAATGCTGGCTGTCCTACTGTTTCAAAAAAGTTTAACGAACAAAAGCACAGCTGTAAAGTACATTCAAATAAAGCCAGAGAGAGTAAAATGTAAACAGCATAATAAAAAAAAAGTTTGCAGAAATGCAGGGCTCCTACCAATATTGGGATGATTCAGTATCTTCATTATTCGTACTTCTCGAAACAGCTGTCAAGGAAGCAAGACAATTTGCTTAAGAGCGTGTTTATTAGGGAAAAGTTACACAAGACAATGCAATTTTAGATGACCAAGGGGAGAGCAGAGCAGCATAAGCCACAGAAAACAGCATTAACATAAAATACAGACAAATATAGTACTGTGAACTCCAAAGATGTAGATCTGCATCTTATACATTATGTAACAATAACCACTACCAACTACCTATCGAAACCGGACTAGTTTTTAAACCTTATACAACAGAGACTGCTAAGTTTTATAGCCCCTTCTGGAGTATCACATTGACCAAAACTGACAGTACTCACACAAGTTTTTGTTATCTCTTTGCTCGATTTCTTTGGTGACTGGCCAGCTCAGCTAACTACCCTGAATACACAGAACTGCAGGTGCAGATACCAGTTGTACTACTACAGGAACGTCAAACACACAGGAGTTAAAATGGGATTAGATAGCAGGCATCCTGATGTCCCCGGTCCTGCTGCTCCACAGAGGCGAAGCAGACGAGTTCACTTTTCTCACAACTACCGAATTTTACAGTGGGTGGCAAACAGCCGTGTCGCCTCTCCCTGTGGCAAGGCCTGAAGGTTTAGGATCGAGGAGAGTCCGCTACGTGTTCCTAAGTCACATCATTGAAAACAACCGGACAATCTTAGAGTCCTAAGTGTGTATACTTAAGACAATGGTGGGTTTACTTTTTTAAACTGGAAATAAGAGGTTTTGCTCTTAATCAGTAAACCCATGAATGCTAGAAATTTAAGAGGTGAAGCAGGACTAACCTAGGGGGAAAAGGGAAGAAGGCAAACAAAAGGAATCCAAAATGACTACACAGTTCAGTTACTCTGTACTCGACGTTGTCAATATTGATAAAGTCTGCACTGCTTTACTGGAAGTGAACAGCATGTCCTTGTTGTCAAACCTATTTACCGTGCTGTGCACTCTTTAGGTCCTTATTGGACTGAAGGAGGATGCTTGAAATGAAGGAAGAAAAGCTCACTGGCTTCAGCGTAATGCTTAGCCACACTGGAAACATCACTACAGTCGCCTTCCAAAGAAACTTGGCTCCACACTACAGTGTGTTGTTGCTGTTGTACTTGTCCTCTGAGACATCAGACATCTCTCCCTCCATTTTCAAAATTAGTCCCATTTCTGCAGACGCTCCCTTTGCAAAAGAGTACAATGATGCAAGCCAGAGACTGAACACCTCCTCAAAGACTAGTGCTTTAGCTTCTGTTTTATGGTGGCTGAGACTACAAGCTGAGAAATACAAATTCTTTTGCTTAGACAACACTAACGGGGCTTGTTTGGTTTTTTTTTAAACTCTGTTTGTGCAATTTAGCCATAACATTTCTGCCATTCTGCATTTATTCTACAAGTTAAGACTACAGAGCAACATCTTTTTGGAATGCAGTTTTCGATTAAGTAATATTATTGCAGTTCTATATTAACACTAACTATACCAAGCTAGTTACTATCCATTTGCATTATAATTGCCATTGAAACAATTTCAGAAGGAAACAAAGACTATAAAAGCACTTCTCTGAAAAAACACGAACAATATGATACAGTTTGCTTGTGTTCAAAATGTATCACATGGGTACACAATACTATGTACTAGAATTAACTTCAGCAAATATTGTTTCCTCATAAAGCCAGTTATTCCTATGAAAAAAACATCCTACCAGGCTGCTCTTCGCGCATTTTTTTGTTTTTCTAAGTATTGAATTCGTCACATAAGAAAGTTTCTCAGGTAAATCAACAGTGATTAGTCAGAAGTTAACAAAATGTAAACCAACAGATGGTACAGCTTCAGAACAGCTTCCACACAGGTATGTAAAAAACTGCAATTCCTGCCAGAAGACTGGAAAGGTATTTCATAACTTAACAGTATGAATGCTGGTATGAAAGTTACAGCAATGAACACATCTTCATAAGCAGGATTAAAATATTAGACTTCTATAAATAAATTAATTCCAAGTCTAGAAAAAAAGACCATAAAGAAACACAATTTTCCATGTAAGGTAAAGCACACTGTAATGGGGGGGGGGAGGTAAATGGTGTGCATTATTCTATTTGATATTCTCAAAAGACTTGGAAGTTTACTAACTGGTTTATGATTCAAATTGATTTCACAGTGACATAAAGTTTTGTTCCACATAATATGTCATTTTTCCTTCCAGAAAGGAAGAAGTCTAGTAGGAAACTGACACAAAAGTCTATTTTCCTCAAGACAGAACATTGCTGGCCTCTAGCCTGACAGAGACACTTTGTCATGTGAAATAAACATTTACTCGCTCTGGTTCTGAAGAGTAGACATCACCAACACCCCAGGTATGGGCTTCAGTTTTTTTCCATCCAAACGCCAATAAAATTTTATACATCTTGTCTTATCCTGTTGAATAGATATTTTGTCTGAAAACTGAGGCATGTGCTCTCATATAAAAGCAGGTACACAGTCCTGGTAGTCACTATGAGTATCTCAAGAGGAAGTAGGTAGCCCTTTGAAAGAAAGCAGCTGTTCTAAGAAAAATTCTGAATGAACTGAACGAACTTACACAGTGAATTTGGGTATTTTCTTGCTGGTTAGTGGCTCTGAGGTGGGGTTTTTTTTGTTTGCTTGGGGTTTTTGACTCAAAGGCACTTTTCATGCTGGTTGAAGTGAGTGTGCCTGCTTAGAGCACGAACTGGACAAGGATGAAGCAGTCTGCTGCTGAAACTACAACACACAATGCTGCCTTCTTCACAGGGAGAGCTGCGTTCCTCTGACAGCTCACGTTGTGCAGTCGTTGGTATCGGTTTCTGAAGAGTTTCCATCAGTTGTTTACCTGGTGCAGTTCTTAAACAAGCAACCCAACTTTTTAGACCTTTTTCGGAAGTAACTGAGGCATAGGCATCTTCTGAATGAGGCAGACATAACTTATGTATTCCATAATCCTAACTAAATCAAGCAGCTTTGCTAAAGCTGCTTGGCGTGACAGACACCTGTCAACACAGGAAGGCTGGAAGAAATTGTTTAAAAGGCTGAAAGAACCAAAATAATGGAACAGCACTGTGTAAAGAATACAATCACACTACACCTTGTGTAGTTCCTGGCCCAAAAGGTATGTGTATGGGTCTTCCAAGTGTGGAGTGGGAAGAAAGAGTAGGGAACCTTACTTGAATACAGATGTTCAAAACAGCAGATGGAAATTGGACAAATGAACTATTTTGTGGAGTGCCGGTGTATATTGAGGATTCCATTTGGTCCAGTATAAATGCACTTTTATACCAATTAAGAAAATGCCAACGTTTACTCGTCCATCCTTCAGTTTTCTCTCCCAAGAAACAAACCATCTAGGTAACTCCTGAACAATGGGTGACACTTGAATAAAGGTGTTAACAGCATTCAAGTATTAGAGTAAATTAATTTATATTACAACTCTGCATTCCAAGGAGCACTACTTTGGAATAAACCTTATTTTTCCTCCCACCTTGTCTTGACAGAAGTAAGCTGGTCATTACCACTTGTTCTGTCAACACCTATGTATTTACAAATAGAGGTATCTTTAAACAACAGTCACAACACACATCGGTAATACCCAGGATGCCTCTATAGGCAAAGGAAGAGACGTGCTAAAGCACCAAGACCATAGCTATCTCCTACAGAGCCAAGTCTGATCATCTTACAGAAATGTGGACAGCATAGTGAGATTAGCTTTCCCTTCACAAGGGGGGAAAATAGAGCTTCACTTATACCAGCACCATACTCAATTCATGTAACTTGTGCCTATGGAAAAGGCACAAGGCTTGAAAATTCGATTTCCTGCTTTTCCAGTTCGACTTTTCAGTGTGCAGACTGTAAAAAATGAAAAGATCTTCTGTCGCACCACTGCTAACACTTCTACTTGCCATCAGGTTGACGTCTACATTTAAGGTTTACTATTTTAAGTCACTACAATCAAACTGAAAAATCTTCAGTTAACCAAGGCTTTTTCTTGCTTTTAAAGACGTGGTTGAATACTCCCCTACTTTCTGTTTCACTACTGAGAGGGATGTTGCAGAAAAATCACAGCTTTCAGTAGGTAACATTGAGATTGTTTCAAATCTTCCATCATTTACTTCTATCCTGCTTTTCTTAACAGAAAGAACCTGTTTGAGGCTTTAGATATGTTTAAGAATAAAATGAAGCCCGCTGAGCCCTAAAAAGGGAAAATCTGGAAATGCTACTTGCTAATCAAGCCTATTAAGAAAAAAGCACCTTCTGCTCCACTAGCAGTTTGCAGAAGAGTAACAGAATGCTATTTCAGAAAACATCCCTAGTGCAGCCAGTACAAGACAACACTTCTAATATAGCAGACATGCAGAAAATAGAACTAGAATTTACATCAAAATAGCTGTTATGATAAAACCCAAATACATTTGGGAAAAAGTTACAATCATGACAGTGGAAAAAACTATGTCAGTACAATATGTTACTATCAAGACAGCAGGTTCACAAAAAAGCCAATTCTGTCTTCTAAACAGGTGCTCGCTGAGTAAGACAGGAACCAGCTAGTGAGCAAACTGAGAACAAAATAAAATAATGTTGGATTAAGGGCACTACCTTTATCTATTTAAAAAGGTAGAGGTCCTGAAGCAAGAAATATAATGGTAGCAAGACTAGCATACTGCACGCACAAAGTTGCAAAATTAAAAATTCACAAGCTCAGCTTACTTGTGTCCCCTCCTCCCATTTGATGGTTTAAGTTAAAATAACTATGCCTGCGAAGCACCCTGTCCATACCACCTCACGTAAGAACCTGCTAAACACCTTCTTTGCTTTCAGACCCGTGACCAGCTACAGACCCAGCTTGTATGACACTTTCAGCAACTGAAGTATGTCATCAAACAGTTCTGTTTACAAAACAGAGTGCATGAGAAGCTGTGATGGCTCAACTCATTTTATTTAATTAGGTCAGTAACAAGTACTAAGGCAAAATCTACTTGCCCATGATCTCTTTTCCATTATACTGAATGGAAAGGGGATGGTTTTGTGACTGACCCTTTGCCTAATATCACTACATATTTGTCTCATTTGATTAATAATAATCAACAGTGATTGAAAGCTGAGAGGTTTTGCTGACCTGGGTACAATTTACCAGCTTTGTAGTTCTAGAGACTGTCCTCTCAACTGCGTTAATTTAGACAGTTCAAACTCAGGAGTGTCATTTTTGTAGCAGTAACATACTCCACTACTCCTCTAAACATTCATTAGAAAAGTGTCTGTTCCTATTAAAACACTGTTACTATCAGTGCTTCCCATTGCCACCATTACCTCTTGAAGAAAAAATTGACGACTAAGTCCTATGCACATATGATACAACCTATGTGCATCCAATATGTACATATTACACAACCATGATGACAAAGTTACAAAAATTCACATTACAGTGGCACTGTACAGTACATAAAGCAGCAGTAACCTGACGTAATAGTTCGGTGCAGAAAGAAAAATAAGGATGACTGATTTCACAGACCAAGTGTTTTTATTGTTTTATTTACAATACACAAACAACCTATCAAAATACTAACAGAACAAGTAATTCTAAGCATGCTGATGAACCACCCTCCCGCCCTTACTTGCTTTAAAAGAAAACTACATTTACTTGAGTGACTGGGCAAAAACTGTGCTTAAGCCCACTTGAAAGCTTTTAAGAAATCAATATTCAGTTTCATTCAAAATTCTCAGAAAACTGTAGGAAGCTGAAAACCTTCAGAGCTTCAAAACAAAGATTATTTTTTCCTGAAAATTACGATCAAGAAGTTACAAAGGAAAACTTTATATCGAAAAATTATCACACTTTCCAGTGGAAGCAGAAGACACATGGGATAAGTATTTCTAGAGGTTATTGAAGAATGCAATTACGGTAACACCCCTAAATTTAACTTCTGTCCTTAGTTCTGCTATAAGCTGCTTCTAACTGCACCTGAAAAATGTTTCTCACTATCAGCTTCCCACTCAAAAACCAAACAACAGCAATGTCCTATTACAGGAGTATTGTGTACTACTCATGCAAGGCGACAGCATCTTTTGTAGGCTATGAAAGTTTGATTTATACTCTGAATGATTTTTTTTAACCAAGTGTTCAACATTTTTGTGTGAAATATAACTTATTTATCATTAAAGCAATTATCCCAGACATAAGTTTTTTCTGCTTAATCTTCCAGAAAGTTTTAACATATTTCACTCTCTCACTGCTCGACAAAAAGACAAACTCACCTGGCTCTCCAAGTGTAGATACTAAGCCAGGTAGGAGACAAGCTGCGTGAGCAGCACAGGATTTCCCCAATATGCTTTGTCACATACTGCCTCTGTGGGTCCCTCTTCACTACCTCAAATGCTAGCTAATATAAGTTACAGGACTTAAGGATAGCAAAGCTTTTGCATGGACTCTGCACAGCAGATTGAATTAAAAAAAATCCTGAAGAACCCATACTCAAAGATACTACATAAGAGAAATTAAAGCAAATAAATCAAAGAATTAAAAGAAATCAAAGTTGTTTACAACTCCCCATAACCAACATTAGACAATAAAATAAGTGTAATAGCAGCCAGAGATAATACATCCTAGCCTTTCTGTCATTCTACAGCTACAGACAGCAGCAGTCTAGTATATGTAAACAAAAAAATCCCAAATTTTTAGAATGGGCAAACTCCATCAGGACAATACAACATTTCTGTGCTTCAGCCACAAATAGTAAAAAACAAACTAAACAAAAAACCCCAGGGTTTTGGTTAAACCCTTATCACAATGGTTATGAAGGACTTCTAAATTTCTATCCGCAGGCACAGACAGTGCAAAAAACAGTGCAAAACCAAACAAGAATATTCTGATTATGTTCAGTCATTTTGTCAATTCTACACACAAAAAGTAATTGCCAAAAGGTCCCTTGAGTTTAACAAATGTTTTATTAAAGTTGAAAGAATATAAAACCAGAGGTTAAAAACTAACACTAAATCCATAAAAATCGGCACACTCGTAACGCCACAAAAACCAATTACTACATTAAAGAAAGATACTATCCTTTACAGCATTACACCTTTAATATGTGGACAAACTACTTGTGTACCTAATTTGCTGAAAATAAAATTAGTATCCAAGAGTAAAGCTGGAGGAAGAAGGAAGAGCAAAGAAGCAACACTTAGATAGGAACCACACAGAGAAACCACCCTCAGACAACCTGCACAGGCACATCACAGTAAAGACAGTAGGATGCCACTGTCTCCCAAGGTCACACATACACGAAGATGTTTGTTCAGCAAGATAAAGGGGCCAAATATTTTTGTCAAGTAAATAGAAGATCACAGTTCAACTGCTTATAAAATTGCAGGTGTTACGGTGTATTCTTACCTTTTGCAGACTAGTAGGATTTAGCTGGGTTTTATCTATTATTTTCACAGCAACCTTGGGGAAAAAGAAACAAAGAACTATGGATTATTAAACTCAGAAAAATATTTGAACAAAAATACATCACACCTCTGTAAGCAGAATGATGGATGTGCCTAAAGACATGTTTACGTGTCTGCTTTTATGCAATTCATCAGGCAAAATTTCTCACTTATTGGGATCTACCAGCAGTAGCTCAGAACTCCACTACCGATGGTATCACCAAGGAATCAGTTTTATACTTCTGTTGGTGTTCGGGCAGAACAACGTTATCCTGTCCACTGCAAAACCAACCAGGCCCTCCAAACACAAGATCGATCAATCGATTGATCTATCTATCGACACATTATCAATATCAATGAAATCTATTTATCCCTTTTCCCATTGGTTTTGGAAATGCTTGGAGATAAATAAACCTTCTTCCAGCCCCAAAATACACCTTGATGTACAAGAGACTTTTTGATCTCTTCACCAAGAAGTTACATGTTAAAAAAAGGGTGAGTGGTTTGGGGAAAAAGAACTCTGGCACCTCAAGTAACTTTTCCTATATGCGGAAACAGCCTCTTTGCATCTTCCTTTATCATGACAAAAAAACATGCTTTTTCTATTCAGAAGAGAAAGGTAAAAGAACAGCAGAAATACTTATTTTAAAGACAGCCAAAGATCATATAAAGTCACCTTTTTCAGTAAAGGCTTACCTCTCTTCCAGTAAGCACATGCCTTGCCAGTTTCACTTTGGCAAAATTTCCTTTTCCTATAGTTTTCAGTAAGCGATAATTTCCAATGTGAGGATGCTCTTCATTGGTGGATGTAATGGAGTTCCTGCATCGGGGGATGTTTTGTCTGCTGCTTGACTTGATAGGCTGGACGTGTGGTTCAGGGTATCCATCCACAGAGGTATGCTGGAGGGCAGATAAACAGTTGGGTATTTACCTACTTGGATTTGAGACCCTTGCAGCAGAATAGACTAAAAGCATAAAAAGGTGTAGGGGGGAGTAATTAATTTGCTTTTACATGTATAACTGATACCTTCAGATTGTAGCTTAAGCAGAAAATGCTGGTTTTGGGCAGACTTTGATGCATGGCTCAAGGATAAAGTCTGCAGAAAGATTCTACCAGCTCCAAAAGCAAAACTAGAGACACCTAAGCAGTAATCAACGAACCATTACAGGTTTTTTGAATATGAAACTATGCCAAACTACACACTGCACCACTATGTTGCAAATAAACTTGTCTAATAACCAAATTTAGTCTTTTAAAAATAAATAGTACAAAAAATATTTGTATTTTGGCATATTTGGAAACAAGGTTTCACTTTATTTTTTTCTTAGCTTTCTTCAGCTCAAACCTTATGAGAAAAGTATTTTTTTTTCAAGTAAGCTTTGTTCCCCAAATCTGTTTGCATTTTTTTGCAAGTCACAGAAGTTCTCATTCAAGTAACAGACAATCTACATCTTTATTTTTAAATAACCTGTTCTTAAAAAGAAACCCCCATGATATCTCATAAATATATTTTACATCTTTAAAATTCGGAGGAACTAGAATGATGTTATTTTTAATGCATGCCAACACATCATCCCACATTAAGTGTTAGTCACCGAAATCTGCAGTGCTTATGTACGCTTTAACTTCCAAGTATGCAAGGGGCAAGCTACAGATGGGGCCTGGAAATGTTCCAAGGAGAAACCAAAATAACAGAAGATGTCAAAGGGGCGTTAAGTGTTTCAGTATTTCAAGCGCTTTCTAACATGAGTGGCAGGTGGGTACAAATGTTTAACAGGTAAAATTTAGCCTCTGATCTTTTAGGTTACGGATTTTAAGGCAGGCAAATACTGTAGGTAGAACCAGTGTCTTCTCAGACCAGTTTTAGATATTCTAACAGAAAGGCATGCTTACTCCCAGCTTGCTCAGTTCCTGGTAAACAGAAAGCACCAACAAAACTCAAGACATCAAATATCTTCCCTGTTATTCACTGCTGCAATCAGAAAGTGGATTTCTCAACATCTTTTGTACACACAGAGCACTAACTGAGCATGTTCCTTTACATACCAAAGGTTTCTAGATCTCTGACCTTAAGCTGAAAGCAGAATCAGAAGGCAGTGGGAGGTTTCACTGTTTGTGCCAATACCCAGCCTAAGGCTGGTCGATGCTCATCTCGCCCATTATTCCTCATGCAAGTAATTATTTTCTTATACAAAACAGAATTTAAAGCAGTGCTTCCAACTTCAGTGTGTGTTTATTATAGACTGAGGTCAATCCCCTCCTGTGAACACCCAGACTTACAGACAGTCCCACTGAGCCGAGATGAGTTATTTCAGGACATAAGCACTAGTAGAATTGGGAAAACTAGCAACAGCTGCAACACAACCGGAAAAAACAAGGAGTATACCACAACCAGAATGTTCTTCCCAAATGTAGCACAACTCTGCTTACATCACCTCCAGCATGATTAATTATTCACTGTGGCCAGGAGAACGCTCCTAAATATAATTTTCTGTTTGTCTTTTCATTACCTGAGTCTCTCTGCAAAATACTTTATCCCCACTGCTAAACTGTTCTCCAAATCACTGCAGAACAACCAAGCAAGCCGTGTTTAGATTCCCTGTACCAGACAGGTTTGTTGAACCATGACATGACACCCTAGCAATAGTATTTATCCTTTAGAAGCCCATAATTAAAACACTGTGGACTCGGGAAGAGAGGATCAGGACAGCTCCAGGCGAAGAGGTTTCAAAACATCCCTTCAACATCAGATGCTTTACCTACATGCGATGAACCAGCGCCCAAGTAAAAGTCTCACTTAAGAAAATACCCCAAAACCCCAGCATTTGTATGGTGCTAATAATTTATATTATAGCCAACCTAAAATGCTGCCCAGAACTACGGCACTACGGTATACAAGCAAGTTTTGAAAGTCATGCAATTAGGTCTTCACTACTTGAAATGCAATGCCTACCAGAAGCATTAGCAACCCGACTATCAATTGCCAATTTCCTAGGCTTCACAGGATTAGCCTACTTCCAGTAGGTACTTGAAGGGATCTTTTAGATAAGCACTTGGATAGGCAAGCAAAACCAATGCCACAGGCAAAGCGAAAGATAGATCATTTTAATCCTCACAGGATAGATCATCTTAATGTAGAATGTAGATTTAACAGGGAAATCAGTTATTTAATCATAATGACAATATAACACAAACCAAATCTGAAGAGAGGGGAAAAAAGAAGTAACAAGGTTCACGGTCACGATTCTGGATTTTGGTGTTTCTGTAACAGAAAAACTAAATCCATCCAAATAGTTTCTTAATTATTCCCTCTTAGACAGATTATGTTCAAAGTCAAGCACTCTCCCCAGCTGTGCCCAAGGATGACAGAAAACATGCATAAAGATGGTCAAGTTTCTTAGTTTGTGAGCCATATATATATATTAAAAAAAAAAGATTTTTGAATTTGAACAGTACTGAACGGAATAAAAATTATTCTTCTTAAGTCTTGCAATAGGTCTCTCTTGCACATAAACAGCTTACTGTAGTTGGAAAGTCCAGAGAAATTTAGACTAGAAACCTCATCAAGCTCTAGAAATCAGCATTCAACAAAATCAAAACAGAGCAAGGTTAAGACATTGGAAGAAGAAAAAAGGGAAGTTAGGTCAAATAACCTTATCTCAGATATTATTTCCAAACAATGGTAACGCTGAATTCCACAGAAGCATGCAATATCCACACTGTCTAGAAAGATAGGCCACGTAGTTTTACGATCTTTCTGGTGCATTGCAATACGTTCATTATGCATCAGCTCTTGTGTGGCTACTTAAAAATGCCATTTCAGAAGAAAAATCGCTAAATTCTGACAAATTTTCAGGGTGCTGGAAACAAGCAGGCTGTAAAAACCACCACACACCTTGAAGTTCACTGCCATCTAAAAACAATTCCAGCTAATGACCTGCACTTCCTACACAGGATTTTAATTAGGGATTCTGATATTTCTCTAGATACTTTCAGAGAGAATCATAGAATCATAGAATGGTTAGGGTTGGAAGGGACCTTAAAGATCATCTAGTCCCAACCCCCCTGCCATGGGCAGGGACACCTTCCACTAGACCAGGGTGCTCAAAGCCACATCCAGCCTGGGCTTGAAGACATCCAGGGATGGGGCATCCACAACATCTCTGGGCAACCTGTTCCAGTGCCTCACCACCCTCTCTGTGAAGAATTTCTTCCTGACATCTAATCTAAACCCCCCTGATTTCAATTTATCCCCATTCCCCCTTGTCCTGTCACTACAGGCTCTTGTAAAAAGTCCTCTCCCAGTACCCTTGTAGGCCCCCTTCAGATACTGGAAAGCTGCAATGAGGTCTCCTCAGAGCCTCCTCTTCTCCAGGCTGAACAAGCCCAGTTCTCGCAGCCTTTCGTCAGAGAGAGATATATAGAGGGAGATACTTATATGGATATATCAACAGAGGGAAATGCTACCTTACATCATAAACATGACCCCCCACATGTTCAGTTTATGTCAGTGTTAAATAAAATAAAATGTCTAGAAATCAACATAAAATTAGATGTTTCTTAAAACAAAATGCAAGTTTAAATGAAAAAGGTGCAGCAGTTTCAAATGTTTAGAGCTGAAACAGTATATCAGAGCAGCCGTTAAGGTATTTTGAGCATTAGTCAAGTATTAAAAAAGCAAACACCCAAGAAAAAAACACATACAAAACAAAATCCACCACCTCTCCGTAATTCTAGCGTTCCATTTTAGACTGCAGCTGAAGAGAGCTCAATTAACACTTACTACTCCTAACGAGGTTTGTTCTGACATGTGCCATTAGAAATATTGCAGAAAGCCAATGGCACTACAATCACAAGAGTTAACCTGACCCATTGCTTCCTCAAGACTCAAAGCTTGTGTGTTCCTTGTTTACTCAAGGCAGCTTTGCAAAAGCAAGATGACCCGATGCCCAGGCACGTTATCTTTGAGAAAGTGCAGAAGAACTAACCCCACCAAGTTGATACAAAGTGCATGCTCCACTACTTTACTTATTCAGCACCCTTTAGCCATTTAGCTAGCCACTGGTGTGGTATTCCCATGGCTTATACACTGTAATTAAGCTTACATCATCACGTATATTAACTGCTCTTACAGCTTAAGTCTTAAGAAGTCCCCAAAACTATTCTGGCCACCAAACCACACGGTCTTTCTCAATCAAACAACAGTAAAGACTCTGTAGTCCTTCTGAGTAAAGGGTGAACTTCCACACATCGATCTGCCTACAAATACACCACGCTTGATTAAGCAAATACCTTAGTCCTGAATTTTCCCCTTCTGGAGTTACTGCAGGGCAAATTCCTTAGTAGAGTCATCCTATGGAAGCAGAGTATGCACACGTGGTGCTAGAAAAGGCACACAGTCACACTTCCTCTCTCATATTATCTCCTGCTCTGAACTTAGGTTTCTTGTAGCCACTTTTATATTCATAACTCCAAACATTTTCCAGCATGTGCCACACACATGAGCATTTGT
This sequence comes from Eurypyga helias, assembly GCF_000690775.1. NCBI lineage: Eukaryota > Metazoa > Chordata > Aves > Eurypygiformes > Eurypygidae > Eurypyga > Eurypyga helias. Next base: position 38,920 of record NW_010271923.1, read on the forward strand.
AACAGCTGTCATATTTTGCAAGGTAATCAAAACAGCTAGCCCAGTCAGAGGGACTCCGAAGGGTTTATAAGAGCATCTTCTAAATGGTTCTGATCTGCAACAGCTTTGGTTCACAATGCAGGGGAGGGAAAGGGAAAAAAGATGAGAAGTATTGCCCTGGATGTCCAGCTGTTTCCAAGATTTTAACTCCTTGCTGTTCATAACTATTCCTTTAGGTCCTAGAAGATTCTAGCAAACCACCTCAAGCAAGGCACTTCTTTTCCCTGAAGTAACAATCAAACTAAACCAGAAGAGTCAAATTTTTTGAAAGATCTTGGCAAACCTCAGTGTAAAAACCAACAGAAATGTTCAGATCAGCTTGTTCTGCATCACATACCAAGAGCACCCAGAGGCCCAGGTATACAAGTATGAAGTATGCTGCAACTCTGAACTGCGTAAGATGATAGTATCTGATCTGTCTGCTGGTGTTAGAAGGGGATTCCCTCCTCCTCCAGGTAAACCTCATCTGCACAAAACCACAGCGTACTCTTGCCACACGTACCCATCGCACCACACTACAATTACTAAAGCACCCCTGATCTCAATCTAAACATTAACCGAGCACTATCTCCTCTAATTTTTCATACCTCTCAGACACCTGAAAAAGTGCTTTGGAGGAGGCAATTAAAAAGACAATGTTTATGCACACGATTATTTTCATAATTTCTTACCAGCAATTAAGTGCATACAAGATTGGGAATGCACCATAGAAATTTTGTTATTAAAAAACCCCAAAACTCAAAGCAATCAACCTACTCCACTGAAACAGGACAGTATGCAGGACTTGGCACAGAAAAACCCAAGAAACAAACACACACAGCAATGGAAAAGTATATGCAGATTTTAAATCAGACATCCAGGTCAATGTGTGGCAAGAGACCGAGAACAGAATCACACAAAATTGTGATATGTCTTTAACTTGTACCCACATCTTGAACCTGCTCACAGAGGCTTTACAGAAGTACACAAATAACACACATGCATGTGCATCTTTCTGCTTATATCTGATTTACATAATATGTAGGAATCCCAGGCATGAACTTTTGCAAGAGCTTGAAGCTACCAGCGATAAAAAATAATGATTTTTGAATAAAGCTGACCTTAGTCAAGCATATGGAAACGTTTCATTAACTGATGCTGTAGCTCTGAAAAGCACTTTATATAAAAAGATCTTTTAAAAATCCAAACAGTAAGCATGTAGTTCAAGATACAGTATCAAGTGAGAGACTAAACAAAATAACTTCTCCCTACTCTTCTGTTGGACCTCTTTCCTTTTCTTCCCAATTGCAATATTCTGTATTCCAAAAAACCAACTTCAAAGCTAACAGTAAAACACTTCTATTGCAAGGTGAAATACAATCCCTTAACATCAATACACAATAAAGATTCCTTTCTAAAAGCCTACATATATGCTGGTGATAGATAAACCTACACTGTGCACTGAGTACCCCTTACCCTGTGCTTGTTACTACGGTACCAAAGCCCCTTAGAAGTTTTGGTTTTTAGAAGTGGGTTTTTTTTGTTTTGTTTGGATTTTTTGTTTGTTTGTTTTTCAAGTGCTCAATATAGCTTTGTGACACATATCAGAAATAAGTTTGCCAACTTCGAGACAGAATTGTTTTTCTAATCAGGAACTACACAGGCTGCAACGTTTACAGCTCTGTACTCAAGCAATCTAGGATAGAAAACAGAGCCCACGATCCATCAGTGCAGTGCCACACACAGCTAATCCGAGTTTCAAAAGCTCGTATGGAAGGTTCTTCAGAATACTTGTAATTTTCATATGGTGACACTAAACCTGTCATAAGTCCTGTCCATGTTATAGTTAGTTTGCTCCCAATTATTTTACTGTCTTTAACACGGCAGTAATGTCATGGAAGGGTGGAGTTCATTACCACATGGAATCACTGATACTTTTTATTTAAAGGGTAAAAATAAATAATGCATGGGTCCTCCCCTGAGAAGTCAGTCAAAACATTTCAGAAAAACAAATACCTTCAGAGCATTAAATCAGGTCTTGTAACCTCAACTCAGCTAAACACGCTTCCTCCTCTTGCTGGGCCCACGGCCCTCAGCCCGGCCAAGCGTGCAGGTGCAGGAGAACAGGACCTTCCTGCCTTTGTTCCATTTCGCTCAGAATTGGCACAGTTATTTCAACCTGGCACTTTCCTACCTGACTCATCCCGAACACACAAACAAGATTTTCCAGGGCTAATTCTGGACAGTCAGCCTGTATCATCTCCATTAATTGCTACGACTAACCCGAACCCTCTGCATAGACCCAGTGAAAACTGAGACAAGCCAGCTAAAAGCTGCTGTAGGAAACCAGAGGTGGAATGGGGGAAAAAAACCCCATAAAACAAGAGGTTTTCCCTAAAATCCTCTTACATTTACTTATTTTTATTTGCCACTTGGAACAGTACTAGAAGCTACAGTCAGCCCTTCCAAGCAAAAGAGCAAAACATTCCCTGTCTTGTCAAAATAACGCAGTTAACATCCCTCACCCATGAAACCTAACATGAACCCATTTTTGAGGAAAGGCACTTGTAGGAGGGGGAAGGAAGGAAAAAGGCTATTCCTGCACCCAGGGATATTTAAAACCCTGCCCTTCTCACAGCAAGAGCTCTTTCACCATTTCTTGCCAGCCATTGCTCTTTCCTCAGGAGGTCATGCGTTCAACCTCGCCAGTCCTTGACTTATTTCATGAGATCCTCAAACTTGCCAGCACAGAGCTCCCAGCGTGAGCGTTCCCAGCTCACCCAGGACACCCTGGCACTGCTGCCGAATGCCACAGCACTCTCAGTTTGTTTCCTCAACAGCCCTCAGCAAAACGAAATGTAACGCTACTGCTGATCCTTAACTGAACCAACCAAGAGTAAGAACACACCTGGAAAGAGAAACTTCTGGCCAAGAAAACTGGCAGGAGGTTTTACTGCACCTGCAAACGATGCAGCCAGGTCGTTTTTCAACCATCCTGATGAAAAGCAGGAGAAGAGAGACACAAAACTACTCATGGTTCAGGATCACCTCAAGCACATGGAGCTTCTCAAGCGTTTGCAAGAGTACAAGAAATGGAAAATGCTTTAATGTCAAAACTTCAAAACTATGGGGAAAGGGCTGTTTCTACAATCTGGAAACCTGAGGCTTGCTTCCAGATGAGAACAGCAGCAAGAGGCAAGGTTTACTCACAAGAGAGACCAGATTAGAGTTAAGTGTATCTGACACTCATGATCAAACAACCAGTCCTCTGGGCCAGCTGAGGCTTTTTTCCAACAGAAGGAAAACATACACACAGCTAATTGGGACCAGGCTCTGAATCCCAACGCATCCTTTCTCTCAAATCTGATGAAATGGGATTTTTTTTACTTGCCCATTGCATATCTAAAACAACTCTGGAGGAGTCTATATGTGGCCCGATGGCTGCTGAAGCCAACCCTATACTGCTCACATGCCTGCATGCCCTTACAACCACCCCCCCACCGGTGCAGCAGGTCGGACAGCCAACACAGGGAAGCAAGCCAGCCCAAACCTAGCAACTCCCTCCCAGAGCGTGTGCACCCTTGGACAGTTTCCCAAGCCTCAGCGCAGGCCCAAGGAGGAAGGGGAACAGCCAGCACCAGGAAGATGGGGCCACAGCAGCTCCACGTTAAGCTCTTGTGGAACCATGCTGTCAGGACAGCAACAACGTGGAAAAGAAAATTGATCAACCCCTTTTCTTGATAATCTGGAGCAAATTGACGCCTGTAGTGAAAATTTAGCCAGTAGATACTTAACTCCCATTCTACAACGAGGTAAAGACCCAGACTGGGGAGGGGGGAACAAAACACAAAAAACCCCCAGACCACAAACAAATAAGCAGACTTGCTTATTTATGCTGTTTACCTGCACTGGCTGTGCGAGACAGAAAAGCACACAAGGCAAGCTTAAGAAGCTACCCTTAAGGGCTGACATGCATGGGCAAAGCACCCTTAAACTTTTCTCTTTTATGTAGCAGAAATGTAAGTCACGCCTTTAGCAAGCTGGGCAGCATTTCTTAAGCCCTTAGACCACCATTACTGGATTCACCCAATGGATTCAATGATGAATCCATCAAGACAGATAGCTCAGCATCTTCTTTTGAAAAGACTATTTTACCTCAAGGTCTTGTTAACTTTCTGAAGTAAATCCTGCTTCTAAAAAGTGATGAGATGACCAATTAAAATATCCAAGCTGATAGCAATACATACTAATTGATGCACACATGTCCTAGAAAAGAAATTGTAGGGCAATGCAGGACTCTGCAATGTTTCAGGATCATGTCAAGCTATGTTTCAAATGAAGTTACACAATACTCAGAAGGATTTTACAATATTCTCTTGAGATTTACGTTTTAGGGATCTTGAAAGTCTAATTTAAAGGGTACAGACTCATCTTAATGTTTCGCTTCGTATAATATAGTACACAACACAAACATATCTAAAAAACAGTTGGGTAACCAGTTCATACTGAGAATTAGAAGAGGAAAAAAATTGCATGGACCTACAGCAGATTATCAGGGCCTGTTTCACGCCCTTGCGCAGGAGCTGCAGCCTTCAGGGGAGCAGCAGGGAATCCTTCCTGCCCTGCAGAGCACTTTCATGGCCTCTTGCTCTCGACTATACCCGCTTAGCTTCTTCAGCTTCATGGCTTGGTAATATTTTCTGGTCTCTCTCTCTCTGCCTTCTGATGTCATTAACAAGTCTTGCCTCAGAGGACTGAGCGCAGAGTGCCTACTGGACCCCATCTGCCAAGGAGATGCAGTTTTAATATTTAAGACAGGATTTAATCAGACTCAGCATTCTGCAGATATTTTTTTTTTTCATAAGCATTGATAGAAAGGTTGACTTTCTGAGGAGTAATGCATATTTTGGCACAGGAAAATCAAGTGTCTTCCTAAGAGGAGAAAGCACCTTAGATGGCATAGGACACTTACACAGAATCACAGCAGGGTTTGGGTTGGAAGGGCCCTTACAGACCATCTAGTTCCAACCCTCCTGCCACCATGGGCAGGGACACCTTCCACTGGACCAGGTTGCCCAAGGCCTCATCCAGCCTGGCCTTGAACACTTCCAGGGATGGGGCATCCACAGCTTCTCTGGGCAACCTGTTCCAGTGCCTCACCACCCTCTCCGGGAAGATTTTCTTCTGGATATCTAATCTAAACCTCCCTGTTTTCAATTTGTACCCGTTACCCCTTGTCCTGTCACTACAGGTTCTTGTAAAAAGCTTCTTCTCCCCGCTTCCTCGTAGGCCCCTTCAGGTACTAGAAGGTGCAGTAAGGTCTCCCCGGAACCTCCTTTTCTCCAGGCTGAACAAGCCCAACTCTCTCAGCCTGTCCCCATAGCAGAGGTGCTCCAGCCCTTCGAGCATCTTTGTGGCCTCCTCTGGTCTCGTTCCAACCACTCTATGTTGAGGGCTACTGGATGTTCTTCTAGTAGCAGAACATCACTTCTGATGTTGAGGGCTCCACAGCTGGACGCAGCACTACAGGTGGGGCCTCACAAGAGCAGAGTAGAGTGGGAGAATCCTCTCCCTCGACCTGCTGGCCACGCTACTCCATGATATTGCCAGACATAGAAGTGAGACTGGCTGGCCTGTAGTTCCCCAGATCTTCCTTTCTTCCCTTTTTAAAGATGGGGGTTATGTTTCCTCTATTCCAGTCAGTGGGAACTTCACATCTCCAATGAGCCTGCACTCAAGCATGGTTTTGTCTACCAAGAACAGTTTGTGGAATCTGATGCAATGGTAGGAGCTGCAGATAAAGTTAAAGACACCACTAAACTTAGTCTGTCTTCTGAAAGTGTAAACTGTGTTTTACATATCAAGCAAGATTAAAATGATGTATCCAAGCCAGGAAAAAAAACCAAAAGCAAACTGAAGACCATCTTCTACAGAGTGCTCTCTGCCCTGTTTTTCTTCTAAGTGTTAATTAACAGATCAAATAAAATGTCCTCAGTTGGGCTGTAGTAACTATTTACATGGATAATGCTACACTGCATTTCAGCTTAGCAAATATATTCCCAACCTTGCACAGACTTATGCTTAACTTTAAGCTGTCCAAACACTCTATGCCCCTTGGACCAGCTCATACCTTATGATCAAAGAGTGTGCTCCAGAGAGAGCTCAGACTACAATCTCCTCACAGCCCCTCGTTTCTGAACTCATGCAACCAACTATTTTAACCTTTGGGCTTCAATTATTTATGATCACAAACCACCATAATTTAGCACTTCAGAAATACATGCAACTAGGAAGCTAGATTGAAAAAAGGGAAGGAAAAAAAAAAAAGCCGAACAGCAGCAATATTCCTCAAAGATTCTGCAAAGTATGTAACACAGCTATAAAACAACCTTTATATGCTGAAAACAGGCAGATACAGTAATGCAGCAGATTATGAATACTGACAGTCACACATTACTGCAGATATCTGTCAATGCACTGAATTCAAGCCATAAACAGAAATCACGTGCATGTGTAGCCAAGGCGTAACAGCCAACTACAAAAAAAGGAATGAACATAACAAATGAAATAGTCCATGTTACATAAGTCAGCAAAGGAAGGAAAAGAAAAATCATCACAGGATGCAAAGAGAGTATTAGAAACAATAGATGCTGGATTCACCCAGCCCATTAAAGTAAAAAGATAAGAAAATGTGGAACACGTAATGTACACACACACACACATATATGGATAGAGCTTAAGAATACAAGCCAAAGAATCTGTGATTAAAGGGTTAATCAAAAACTAATATGAATTCAAGATGAATACAGTCATTAAAGCAAGCAGCCAATCCAAGAAGAAGACAACAAAAAAAAAGCCAAGCATGACATTCTCTCGAGTCCCTGACAATCAGTGGGTGATGAACCCCAGCTCCCCAGCTATGGTCTTCAGACACTACCCCCACCTGCAAGCTGTCAAAGTGGGGCACTGCCAGACCTCCTTAACTAGATGGTGACACAGCAAACAACCAGTAGCAGCAGCAGTGGCCTCCAGCCACTCTTGGTTCTGTCCTGAACTGGGCAGCGAAACAGTGTGGGTAACACCAGAGCAACGTGTCTTACTGTCCAGAAATCCTCGGCTGAGGTGGCTTAGCTAATGAGATGCTGTCTCATTAAAACAGGAATTAATTTGATTCAGTCTTAAGGAAGGGAAAGTCAGGAACGCAGAGAAGTCATGGGAACCCGAGGACAATGTCTGCAGGTGGCAGGAACTATCAACCTCCCTACCAGCAACTGGGAATCTGTCCTCAAAACCTTAAAGAAGAGTCATCCTTATGCAGATTTCAAATGGACATCACGGAATTATACCACGCCTCAGGACGGGTCAGGCAGCAATGTTCCATCCTCTCTTCCACTATCAGGCTGCCAAGAGTCCCTCTCCCACCCACACTCCTCAGATGCTCCTTTCCTCCTAAGAGATGAGGAAAGCCACAGCACTGCAAAAGAGATGATCACATATGCAGTGCTGCAATCCTTAAATTATCACAGGGTCAACCAGGACCTCCGTCTGTAATTCTTCCTCCTTAATTTACCAAACTAACTAGAAACCTTTCAATCCCAGAGGATGAGAGCTATTGCGTTTAGTATCTTTCATGTTTTCCCAAGCAGCTAGCAAAGAATCTAAGAATCTATTCATTTTCTACCATCTTCCTACCACCCAAAGCTGACCCAAAATCAGGTACAGCTTTCTACCCTTCCTCAAAAATTATTTGGAGGTAAACTAAACTCCAATATACTACCTACCAATACACTTCACAGTCTCACCGTTTGTGCCCTTCTTTTTCGTTTGTCTCCCACTGAGCTAGTCATCAAAATATCTTCAATTAAATCAAGACAATATTAGGAAAATGGCTTGTGCATCATTAATATTTCACTTCATAACAACTTTAGTCTAATACTCAAGCGCTGTATTTAGTTCAACTTCTTCAGGTTAGTAATTATTATGTAAAGGGAATGAAAACAAACAGATGGATACAGGAGTCCGGTTTGTCTTTTACGATACTCCAGAGGGCTTGACACCTTTCACTTTGAAAATAATTCTATTTAAACAAAATATTACACACCACTAGGAAATGGATTTAACGAGTAATAGTGAAAAAGCTTGTACATAGTACCAAACCCCGAAGTTTTACAAAAGGTCACACTAACAAAAATAATAACAATAATAATCAATATTTTTTGTAGCATTTAGAAAACATCAAATTTGATTTTGACATAAGAGCTATACTTCTGCAATCACTGGACAAGCAAGAATAGCTTTCTTAAAAAGGACCTTTAAATGCAGTTTTTTATTTTATCAGACTGCTTTGCACAGTTTGAGGGATTAGATTTCCCTTGGCCTGTCTACAAACACTGCTGTAGGCATACAGTCTCTAATAATAGTTTAGTCTTCCGCTGACTAATTCCAGCATTTAGATTAGATCGACCCTCATGGCTTATACCAACTTTCTGTACATAAGATTTCTCTGGACTATGCAGTAGATGGAGCAAGAGTTTCACTGTGAAGTGATTTCATAAATTTTCTTTGTTCCTGTGAATCTTACGTCCATTATTGGAAGAAAAAAAATTCCATAAAGAAACCAGCCTTGTTCATTTAATATCAAATTAACAAAAGCAAATTTGAAAAGATTATATATATAGGTATGCCAGGTAGACTACTCAGAGACAGTATTATTAATATTTTCTGTATGCATCTCATTGCAATGAATGATTAAAATTGTTATTTCTTCTGGAGGCTGATCTTAAGGAGAAAATACTATTTTAGCCCTTCACCAAGTAATGACATTTTCCTGATCTTTTTTAGCCACTGGTAGACAGTCCTTACTGTAATAATTGCAGAGGAAAGAAAAACTGATTGCTGTTGGAAAAAAAAAGCCCAAATGCTTTAAAGAATTCTATTATCTTCAATCAATAATATTATCTGGAATAGAGATATGAGTAAATACATTACACATGTAATCCATTATGGAAAACAACCATATCCTCTGTAAGAGCTCAATGTAGCATTTAACAGGCTAAGGTAATTTCTATGGCAAAAATCAGACTCTCGACGTGCAAGATTCTCTGGATTTTTTAGCTATGCCTCTGCTTATTTTAAGTAATGCAGAAACATCTAAGAATTAGAAAGATACTTACATACAACTGAAGCCAAGCATGCACTCTGAAAGGAATTTCAGATATTTACCATTTAAGCACAAGTAATTTACACTGCTACTACATGCACTGCAGCACGCCCTACACGTCCCTAACTCTGCAATTCTCGCCCATTAAATTCCTCATGTATCTACCGAGTTTATGAAGAAAATCCCTCTCTGCAAAGGGCATTATAAAACTGTTACGTCCTTTCTAAGTAATCATTACAAAGCTTTGGTTACTCTGCTGTTATCTGGAGGAAGAAAGCACAGTAACTTTACTAGCGTGGAGAGAAGGAAACGCAGAGTGAAGGAAATACTCGTCTTACTGGAGAGTATTAAAGTTATAACAATCCTTTTTTTACTAATAACTTCAAGACAACCCCCCAAAACAGAAACAGCTCTCCCCAACCCACCCACAGCAAAGCACTTCTTCACTCCCTTTACAATTTAGATTATTCCCATACTAAAACACTCCTTGGGATTGTACAGAAGTATATTACTTCAAGGATAAACAGGAGCTACAACTACACAGCCTTAGTAAAGCTTTGTATTGGTTTTGCTTATGTCATTAAATGAGCAGAACTGGAAAAGGTCCCAGAAAGAGTGAGAAACATAAGGAAGTTGGCAACAAGTACGCAAGTTCAAGCACAAAAGCACATTAGTAAGCAAAATGTGGGGAAAAACAACGGGGGGGAGCTGGCCTGATAAGATAGGAAATTGCAGGTATCAAATGGCCAGCAACTTAGTGAGCAGGGGTAACTGGAATCTCAGAAAGATAGATATGGGGAAGCACGTTGTGATGGCAGCTCACAGACTATCACCAGGTTTAAAATGAAACTGGTCAAATATTTGAGGGATTAACTAAGAAAAAATGGTCTGTGTAATAACCTACACATTAAGGTTATAAATAAATGGACTCTTTATCTCTGCAGAAGGAGGCTGCTTGGAAACAAGTGGAAAATGTTTTACTTTCTTTTACTTTCTTCCTAAATATTGGGTTGAGATGGAAAAGAAAAACCAAAACCAACAGTGGGGAAATGAGGAAGCTGTGAGGAAAGCTTCCAATAGAGCTGAAAATAGCACTCTATTGCAGTGACTAAGGCTGCGCCTCCACTTACAAGGAGGTGCATCATGAGTAAGGCATGGGATGGGTCCTCCTACAGAAGCACGGCAGGGCAGAGGCCCTACAGGGTTTACCAGGTTAGCCTTGAGCAGGAGCTTTTACAGCACGCCCTGCCAGAGCCTAATCTATCCAAATGTAATCCATTTTCCCCAACCACATCTGTCTGATGAAAGATATCAATTCTCCTTAACAACCTTGCCTTATTCTGTCTCTGCTTGAAATTTTAAAAGTTATCATGCACTACCATTACTTTGTAATACTGATGACAAAGTCTAATTGTTTTTGTAATATTATCATTATCTGCTCTTGCAAAAGACTGCATGGGCTGTCCAGTAACCCTGGATGTTCAGCTATGTGAACATCGATGCGCTGCACAAGTGTCTTCAATGGGGTGAGACAAAGTTCTCTCTTATTATTCAAGCTATCCATATCACAGCTATATATGTTTACAGTACGGTTCTGCAACACAACTGGGCAAAGCTCCTCATGTTGAATCAATTAAAATGTAAGTTTGGATATCATTCTCTGATTAAGATTTTGTTACTTTTGTGAATTCTACAGGCCACATGTTTAAATGTAAAACAGGACTGTTATTCTACTTACAGCCAACAGACCATTCGGGTCAAGGTGAACAAGGCAGACGCTGATCTGAAGTTGTGAACGTGTTCCACTCTCTCCTCAGTATAACTCAGCTGTATTTATAAATCCTTACCTGAGAAATCGTTAGGACTACAAACACACGTATTAGGGTATTATACACACTGGTCATTCAAAATGACTGAACAATTTAAAGAATGTTTTACTGCCTTTTTTTTTTTTTTGCAAGTGCTTCTTTAGATTTGGTATACAGCTTGGAAATTAAAACAATGAAACCAGTTTACTGTAAAGCTTACTGTAACCAAGAGTCGTCTTCCTGACATACTGCCAGGCTTTTGACAAATGCAAACATGAAGAAAAATAATCTTCTTCTTTTTCCAAAACACGTTGCATTACTGTATTATGAATGTAGGTTTCCAAAACGTGTGTTACCTTTTTATAAAACACGGCAAACTTGAAACAGTTCGCACACAAATGGCCAGGAGTCATCGGTGCTGAGCACTTAAAAGAGACACGCTGAGCTGTTCAAGATTTACAAAGGTCATCTCGATTGTAAGGCACCGAGTATGTGGAGTGCAGACCACTTCTCCCTGTGACACCCACAGCCCACTCCTAAGGTGTCCCACAAGCACAGGGAGAGCAAGATAAAAGATGGAAAGTCACTTTTTTCTGGACCCATATATAACAAACAACAGAATACAAGAACCTGAAAACACACAGACAGCGCCTTAAGCCCAGCGGAAGAGACAGCTTGCTTTCTGTGATGAGTTAAGTGATGTAAAGCGACTGTCCATCAGCTGTCCTGCTAAGATCCAGAATAACATAATGATCTTCCGTTCTACAGACATGCAACTGAAAACCTGCGCTTTTGGGTTTTGCGTAAACACGCTATTGATCAATCATCACAGCCTAAGCCGTGGCACTGCTCCATGAGCACGTCCGGTTCACTGCTTTGAAGGTTAATTGCAGCCCAGCTGAATTTAACTGTGTGTACGCCTCACCGTGAGTATGAACATAGCTCTTTCAGGCTCAGTTGGTGTTTTCTTTGAAAGCACACATAAAGAAATCCCTGAGAAAACGCACTTCTGAAAAAAAACCCCACATCAACTAATCAAGCTATTTTTTTCAACTGCCAGGATTATGACAACCAAAGAAAGTACTTTCCAACTATTTTACCATGATAACTGTAGCATGTTTGGTCACTACTTAGAAAAAATAAGATGAAACAAGCACAGGGAAACCTGCTGTAAGAAAAAGGACTGTCTTAAACTCTTGGAATTTTGAAACTGGAGCTTTGAAACTTTGGAATTTTGAAGCTTGATTGGCTAGGATGCTGACCAAAACTGCCTACTGCAACATCACATAGAGCTGTGAAGTCTTAAAGTGACCTTGAGATCTTGGCAATCCTTTGATTTTACTATTTTACTAAGTTATTTGGGGAGAAGACATTTTCTTAGATGAAATACAATGAGCAGAGAGAACACAGAAAAAATGTGAATTTACAAACTGAAAAAAAGAAGAAGAAACATTAACAATTAAACAGACTTGCTAGTGGATGTGGAAGCAGAGCTTATTAAAACTCAGGTTCCGTTGCATTACATTCATCACACAATGTTTCGATGGAAATTCTCTGCTTTCATCGTTGTTTTCAGAAACATTCAACTGTGGAGAACATTTCTTCTTAATTTACCACTACCTAGAGGGGAGTAAACTTTTGAGAACGAAGACCCAGGAAAAAATGAGAAGTCATTAAAAAGATTTTTGGTTGATTCTTAAATTCCAGAAAGATTTTAAAGACAGAAAGAAAAGCAAACATAAAAAAGCAAGCATCGTGTGTTGAAGAACAAAGGTTAATAGATCATGTCATGACCACAACACAAATAAGCTAAGTTTGAAACAGGTCACTGTCTGCATTTAACCTGGAGAGCGGCACAGAGCATAAACGTATATTTAAAAAAACCCAACCAACCAAGCAACAAGTTGAAATTACTAAAAGGTAATATCTAAACAGTAGTGATAAAACGCTTTCTCTCCGATATCACATTTGAAAGGTTTGCTTGAACTCTCAAGTTGTTAGTAGGTCAACTTGTAAGAAATCCATCTTGGGGCTTTACCTGCACCACAGATTTCTAGCTCCCCAGCAATCAGTCTCTCCCCTTTTCACAGGATGGTTTCTCAATGAATCTGCACTACTGGAGAACAGTGTGTGAAGTTCTCTTTCAAAGATCAGTACAATATTAAGGCTAGGTCTATACTAAATTCTGAGAACAAGAAAAAAATTTTCTGCAAGTGCAACACAAATCACTGGTCGAGAACATAATTTTAAAGAAAACCCTGTATCTGCACTTAAAAGAAAAATGAAAGTACTACTTTTTCTGTGTTTAAGCTACTGATATCAATTACAAGTTAGCAGGAGCTCCCTCTGGTAAACAACAGCAATTGTGATGGTAGAAAATTACCACATTTATAGTAGAAACATTAATTTCCAAATATAATTGAGTGACACAGCGTGGGGGGAAACCAACAAGATCTGCCTTGACTGATGATTAGAACATATGAAGTGCTAGAAAAGAGTTTAAGAGTTCAAAAATTTAAAAAAGCTATATTAATATAAACGGTAAGTCTGTGTGTGCAGAAAAACAAGGTGGTAGAGACCCCACCATCACAAGCCTCCATGGAACATGATCTCCTTGTTCTAGCTCGGTGTTTAACTCCACTGAGCACATAACTACGGTTTGCAGAACGCCAGCCACAAACAATCTAACTTTATGTTTACCTATGAATCTCAAAAACCCCATCAAGTATGAAATGAAACAAGAAGTACAATCAAGCTGCATTAACTCTTTCTGAACTTTATATTCTGTTATGATGCCTAGAAAGAACACTGAAGCATGACACTATTTTCACTTATTTGTTCCAAAATTTTTCTCTTTACAGAAGGAAAATGAAATTGAACATCTCTATCACCTGTCCCATGACTCTCTAGGACTCACACGGAAGGTTAACATCAAGATGGGTAACATACTTCCGAAGAAAATGAACCTTGCTCTCTCTGTGCATAATGCTCCAGCTAAACACATGTTTACCCCCACGACACAGGAGTTTGCCCAAGACTTGGGCCAAAAAACCCAACAAAACCCAAAAAGTCTCCATGGAGAAAACACAAACTTTCAAAACACTATTAGGAGAACATGCCCTGTCTTCACCATGCAAACAAACATAGGACCTAATGGTGTATTTATGACCAAGCAAGATAATCTTACAAGGAAAAGACAGAGGCATTCTCCACTTCGCTAAGGCCCATCTCCTGTGGATAAGAGAGATACAGCTGTACTCTTGAACCCGTAAGGCTTGGAAACTAGGCCATTCTCCTGCTTAAGGCACTGAACGAAAGAATTCTTGTCAGATACTTTCTCCCACGCCCCCTGTTCAAATCAAAACCATGTGTTCTTATTGTGCAAAAGCAAATCCAGAAGGAAAAAAAAAAAGCAGAAAGAAATGAAACAGGGTATAATTATTATTATTACCCCAACCCCACCACTCCTTTCCATACTCTTCTCTCTTTAAAACGCAGCTGCCTACTTGCCTCCACCACCAGAAAGCCACCCTTAACCACACCCACTGTAGCCAGCTTCCCTCCCTAGCCTGCAATTGGGTGTGCGTGTGTCAAAGTTATAATTATTTGTATGATAATGAAGCAAATCACATGATCACAGGTCACTGTACTACCCTTCCTTAAAACTCCCTCTGCCATGACATCCCTTAAGCATTCTCATATGGCACCGGCTAGGTACCACAAGCCACACGTCCCGCATTCCTCATCGACTCCGGCCAGTGTTGTCACCCGGCACTCCTGCCTCGTTTGTTCCTTCTGCTGTAAACACGCAAGATCTCTGCAGCAGAATGAACCAACTTTTATATGTCTGAAAAGTACAGCACAAAATAATACCTTAAGACTTAGCTGGATGTGTGACTCCGCAACACAAACAAATAGCAGTACCTTCAAAAGATTAGGTTACACTTAGTTTAGGGAAAAAAATGTGTTCTTGTCTCCAACTAAGAGGTCCTTATGTCAGAAAATGCAAACTACAGCATTCTCACTTTTATCAATTTTACTAACGCAGGTAGCATGCAGCCGACTGTTGAATCCGAGTCTTTTCTTATACAGAGCTCCCCAAAAACATTTCAGAGAATAAGTTACTGACATCTTTCTTTTCTTTTGCTTTAATTCATGAAAACCACTCCCCAGCTTAATGACATGATACAATACAGTATGAAGGGAAAAGCATAAACACCCCCCCACACCCCTTTCCTCAATTAATACCAACTCAGTGAAAACACAAGACCTACTCTCACTCAAAGCTTTGGATTCCTGTCCCTCTCCTCCTCAGGAGAGATGGGGAGCTCAGTTCACCCAAACTAACCCCAGCAGCAAGAGCCTGAATGCACTGAAGCATTACCTACCGCAGCCTACGTAAAATGTATCAGAGGAAGCTGTAAGGAGTTACACTAGCAAAATCAAAATACAGGAAAATTATTATTTTGAATACTACTTTTACCCATCACTTGAAAATACTAAACCCAGTAATAGGCATGAAAATAGTCTTCACTGTACTGCCTCCACCCATTAATTTCCCCAAGTTTCCCAATAAACCATTCAATAGGAGTAAGTTGTTTGACAATCATATTCTATTTTGTTTCCTTAAACACAGCTTTCAGGAAGAAGAAATAACATTTCCAATGAAAAATATTTATGGACACACTTTAGAGAAGTTAAACATAGCACTGGGTGGCATAAAGAACAGCAAAAAGAAAAGGAAAAAAAAAAAAAGGGTGTGAATTTCTAGAGGACAGACCTATCAGTTACACACATACTGACAATTCCACAACCACCGTTTCCCTCCACCTGTTGTTTGTCCGTTGTAGGCAGCCCCTGTACCTTTCCCTCCAGCCTTACTTGATAAGGTCTTATCAGAACCTGCTACGAGATCTTATCCCTCCTAGATTATTTTCAAAGGGTGCTGAGGGATAAAAGGCACAAAGAATTACGGAAACGCGCACGCTTTTCACCCATCCCACCACGAACTCGTGTAATTCCACAAGGAATGTATGTTCTTACGACAGGTGCTTTATCCAATTATTACAGTATTTTTTTCAAACGACAGCACACACGGTTACAGACTCAACTGAGGAAAGCACATGCTGAAATTCTATTTATTTTCCATTTCAAAGAGCACCGAGAGCAGCTGCCAAGAGACAGGGGGCAGTGGTAGGGCAGCTCCCCACGATTTCATGCGGCGACCTCACGCCATGTGCGAAGCACAGCTGGACGCGTACGTAGGTTTGTAGTCAGAACCATCAATCAAATCAGCTCTCTCCGGGATACAGAGCAACAGTCTGTCCCTTGAGTCACACAATGGAGCAGCCTTGCCGAGATGGCCACGCGGGTGAGATGGAAGGAGAGAGCGCTCTCCTGAAGATCACCATTAGCTGCAGAACTTGGGAAGGCTCCGCTAATACGTGTACTCGGAACTGGAAATACGCACTACAAAGATGGAATTATTTACCAGGTCAAGGCCACTCTTACTTGCGCTGCTCTTTAACTCCTCGGTCTTTCCAACAACTTCTCACCACCTCAGTTACCCAGAGCTTACTAGCTGAACTCTGCACACCAAGACCCATCAGCATTAACACTTGCCCAGTCCATTAGCGTTTATTAGCTGGAGGAAGCACATTAGAAGTAAATTAAGAGTCTCACCTCACCCTGCCAGAGTCCATTTTGAATCAAGGAACGCTGCTGTTCGGGAAGTCAGCAGCAGACCACCTCCCCCTCCTCCATCCCACGTCTGCCACGTTAGGAAAAAGGTCTGACATAAGGGAGACCACCAGTACCAGAGAGGGCTTCCTGAGGCTCCCCAGAGGGCAAAAGCGACAACCTCCTTGAGATCCCGGCTCCAAAACCCAGCAGACACCCTACTAATAGCAGCACTAGAATTACCTTGTGCAGATTTGGGAACATTCTATCGCACAGCTCTTTACTGTTTATCTGACTGGAGGATTATATTCATCAGTATTAGGTTACAGACTCATACCAAGACTTTCAGGAGCAAATGTACGATTTTGAGTATTTTGATATCCTGTATAAACCTGGGGTTTTGAGATACCAAATGTACTCTCTGAAATAATAACAATAAAATAATCTTTATCGAACTCTAAGTGTCAAATTAGAGCATTAAAAAGTAGCATAATATTTTTGAAATGAATTACCAACACCTGAAATCTTCACTCTACCGCAGTTGATGTTTCAGAATATTTCATTTGTCTTGCGTAAATGAACTTTGCAAGTCTTATGTACAATATTACTGGATATATGCATAAATATTTCTTATCTCTCCCTGTCATCTCTCTCTCACCACCATGCCTATATACATTTGAAATGGAGACTCATAAGTAATACGTATCACTCAAACTTGGACTTTGTCATTTAATTAAATCTAAACTTTCATTTTCATCTCAAGGACTTGCTTTTGTTCTGACATTAATACAGGGCTCATCAGCCCGTGAAGAGTAAAGACAGACCAAATGTACCTAACTTGCTTTAAGCTTTAACTAGTAACCACACTGATATTGCTGTGTCAATTAAATTTTCACTGAGCGACCGATACGAAGAGCTCATTATAGTGAGACACCAAGCTAGGTTTTTCACTTTTTTTTACTACATCACTTCTGTTACCTTTGTTTTCCAAATCCTCTTCTCATATTCACTTTTCATTTCATGTAATTCAGTAACCTATTCAGCTGACACTACTGCTTTGGCTTGTACAGTAACAAGCATTATGGGTTCCTACTGTTGGCCAGAGCCTCTGTGGATTGATACAATACAAACAAGCATCTTCTGCAACCCATTTCAACCCACCAGGCCACCCCTCCTTCCTTTTTTACCGATCACTTTTCACCCAACTAGAAGTCGGGTGTGATTGCATGAGTTAAATTTCGTATGACTCTTTTTTCCCTCCTGCGCCTTCCACCACCCTCCCAAAGGCAAATAACAATCTCTCGCATGCATTCCAAACATACCCCTTTTAATACTCGTCCCCTCACCTAAGACTAAAATTTCACACCTCCCATACTACCGCCTATTTAAATAATCACCACCGATGGACAGGTCCAGACATGGTCCAGGATTTTAAGATTCCTCAGGTAGACTATCCACCGCAATTGAGACGGGTTGTTTCCTGCGGGGAGACCGCCACAAGGGAGAACAACCCTACGCTCCTACTCTGTCAAGTCCGGGCGGAGCAGAGGAAGAGCGCAAAGATGTTTAAACAGAGCAACAAAGGACGACACAAACAATCGACTCGGGAGGTACCAAGGACACGACGACAGCCCCTCTCAGACGCAACACAAAGCAAAAGAGAGGAAGGCATACAGCAACAGCAACGCCGGGGACCACCTTCGAGGGGCAAACCAAACAAAGAGCAAGTAGGGCCGAACCCCAGCAGGCGAGCCGGGGCCGAGTGCCGGGCTGTCAGCCCACGCGCGGGTGCCCCGAGCCTGGCA